>NC_133656.1:103044941-103182691 GCF_009905375.1 Apium graveolens
ATAAGTGAACTAATAAGCTGCTGGTTTGAACAACCATCTGAATCTGTATAGGATAATAATTTTCCAACACTAGCGAGTGACAAATGAACAAGACTGGAAACAAGAACCAGCATATGCACTATAACCTGCTGATCAGTCAGGATACAGTGCAGATCTATACCCAACTGCATAGACCCAACCAACATAAGGAGTACTCAGGCAACTATGGCCTATTAATTAAAGGTCTGGGTAAAACCCAGCCCGTATAGTAACCATCCAGTCCAAGGTTTAGCATCCGGAACAATCAGAATGCTTTTGATGTATCCCAATATCAGGATATATCCGAGAATATATAACAAGGGTAAAAGTATAGGAATACGAATAAAGGATTCAATAAATTGGGAGAAATCAATAATCGAAATGAAATAGAAACAAGATTCAAAAATTGTGTAACAGTGTATATGAACAAGAATTATCAAAGATAACTGATATGGGAGAATGAGATATAATTCACTATTCTGAATTTAGAATAGGGGAAAACATGCCTTGCGCGTACTTAACTTGGTTCAACTCACCACCTTCTGTCCCTAGTCTGATCGGCCTTACTGACACTGAACCAATCATCGAAAGATAGTCGTTTAGATAACTTACTATATACGTGTATCTCAAATTGATACTACGCAACTGTATCAATCTACCCATGCGTTTCTATCTGACTCGCATATATACACATATAACTATATAGCACGTAAGGTTCACATAACCACGTAAAGCACATAGCACATAAAGCACATAATTGATTTTTAAACTTATAATTATTTTTAGAATCGATACTAGACTCATATCTATATTAACTAACCCTATTTGATTTTATTGCAATTTTTCAGGATTTATTTGACTCAATTATACCCCTATTAGGGTCTATAAACCATTAACTAACACAAGACCACTCTCTTCGGGAAGAAATTATAACTTACAATTATTTTTATTGGATCGTTTCATTTTTCTGAGTGTAGGGGTCTTCGTTTCGCTCAAATCGGACTAACGGTTTAATTATTATGAATTAAACAAGATTTAATTAATTAATAATTAATTATAAATAATTAATTATAATTAAAGAATCCTTAATTATATTTTTAAATAATTAATTAATAATTATTGTATTTTAAAATAATTAATCCCTAATTATCAGGACTAATTACTATTTATTACAATCATTACAAATTATTATTACTTATTCGATTAGATCGATTATTTATAAATAAACAATCGATACAACTAACTGATATGTATTTATCGAATAAATACTAATTACTCGAATCATAATCTAACTCAACGATTAACTACCCGTATAAATACGAGCTACTCGCGATTCTCGAATACTATCGAACTATCATTATTATTATAACTTGTACGATTTATTAATCTGTATTTAATTATACGCTACGAATAATTATTACGACATTCTTCGAATAATTATCGCTCGAATAATAATTTTAATTATCGAATCACTACTCGTATAAATACGAGTTACTCGTAATATTTACTAATTATCGGATTATTAATCATATTATTTAATTATTTTTAATCCTTATTTATTAATTAATTACCTAATTATTAATTAATTACCTAATTATTAATTAATTAGATAACTAATAAATAATTAGATAGATAATTAAATAATTAATTAACTAATTGAATTCAAAATTCAAAATTAATAAAATAATTTAGAAATTAATTATAATATTTTTCAGAATTTAAAACTGATTTTTAATTGATTTATAGAATTAATTAAAACTAAATTTGAATTTTATAAAATATAAATAAATAATTAATATTTCAGAAACAGGAAACAGGGAATCAGATTTAAGGTTTTTGGATCGAAACCGGGTTGCAATTTCCGGGTTACCAGGTCGTCCCCAACCCAATCGGGTCGGGAAAAACAGCCACCGGCGGCGGGCCGCCGGTGGTCGTTCCGGTGAGTGAACATCGTCCAAACGTCGCGATTACAGTCGATTTCTTCTGGGTTTTTAATCCACAACATCTCTGGACCACTCCCTATTCTTCTTCTTCGTCGTTCCGTCAAGAACGTCGCCGGAAAGTTTAAGAACACGGCGGCGATGTTACTTCTCCGGCGAGCACGAAACCGAAGCCAACGAACGTGAAATCGGTGCCGTTCGATTGCTAAAACGACGATCTACACAACTACGGCATCAAAATCTTCTAACAACTAACCAAAATCAAAACCCGAATTTGAGAAATAAACCCGAAAATATAAAATTAAAATCGAGTAATCAAACAACGAAATCAATCACAGAATCGAATAGAGAATTCAATAAGCTTCAAAACGGTTACTCACATGACTGATTTGGTGAACAAAAACATGATCAAAATCCGGTTTGATTCCAAGAACTCCAAACCCTAATTTCAGAGAATTGGGGATTTTCTTGATTTTCTGATTTTTTTATTATTTATTAACTAATTAATTATCAATAAATCAGTTATTTATATTTATGAAAATAATACCCCTAAATAAAATTAAGGGGCTAATTACACTCCTAACAAAAATATTTGGCCCCAATTTTTTTAATTTTTGGGTATTAATAAAAAAAATTTAAATATCCAATAAATACAAAATAAATGCTAAAAATTCCTAAAAATTATGAATATTACAAAAATGCAAAGAAAAATAATGTATGATAATTTCATGATCATATAAAAATAAAAATGTGATTTTTGTTGGGTTTTTGGTACCCGAAGGGGTCCGGAAAAGTCGTTTTTCGCGAAAAATGTAAATTTATAAAACGTCTAGGGGTTCAGAATAGCGATATGGTATAGAACATTTTTGGCAAAATAGGGCCAGTGATTTTGTTTGAAATACGGGCTTTTAAAACATGGTTTGAGCTGTACGGGTTTTGATATAAAATATACAACTTACGATAAAACACTCAATAAATATCCAAAACACGTTTGGATCAAAACAGACAACATGTAACACATAGCAGTTAGGGTTTGACGACTCAACACAGTTAATCACATAATAATACACATAATTTATCTTTATTATGATATAATACAAGCATAATTTCTCGGTCATTACACTAAATGCAACATAGTAAGGATTTTGTGCAAATGGCGTATTAGCAAACTGTGCATTCAAATTATATGCAGGCATAATATTCACAGGCATTATAGGCATACTGGGAAATGAAGGAGGTGCAGACTTGGGAGCAAGCATAGAAAGTTTGTAATTAACAGATAAATGATTAACACTACCACACTTAACATAGATTTTTCTTATTGCAAATTTATCAGGTGTGTAGTTGTTACGTTTATTAATTTCTACTTTCCCATTCCCATTATTTTTCTTTTTAGATTCTCCTTTCACTTCAATTTTCTCCAATCTATCATTCAATTGCTTGATAGACAGATGCCCTATATTGACTTTATTGTTCTGTTTCACTTGACTTGTTTCTCCTGGAACAAAGTTCTTAGAAACTGATCCATATTTCTCATTTAGCTTAGCTAGTTTGGCTTTGCTAACTGGCTTTCTTTCACTCAACGGATGTGATCCCTTGTCTTTCGACGAATAATCCTCATCATTTGTCGAATCCACATCCGTTGAAATTCCTTCTACCAAGTTGGAATCTAGTTTCTCCTTGCACTTTTTCCAGGCTTCATCACAGAAGGATTCTATACCTTGAACTTTAGTAATTTGAGCATGGACATCTCTAGATGATTTCCATGCCTTAATTACTTCTTGTTCTCGTTCAAGCTATTGTTCTTAAAATCTCCTCTTTCTTTAAGGATTCAGTCAGTTCATCTTTGGCAATCTTGCACTCTATTTTCAGTTTTTCAAACTCAACAAATTGAGTTTCTAACACATTGTTTCTTTTACTTAAAAACAGATTGTTCTCTTTAAGTTTAGTGTTCTCTTTAGTGAGAGACTTGAGTGTAACGCGCAGATGATATAATTCAGTAGACATGTCATTTATAGCATCATTACACTCTGCTTTAGATAAATATGCTAAATTATTGGTGATTACCTGATAACTGGATGAACTGACCGCTGTTTCATCTGATTTGGCCATAAGTGCTAGATTGACATAGCTTGTATCTTCATCCTCTTTTAATCCATCTGCAGCCCAGTCATTTTCCTGTGTGATGAAAGCCCTTTCCTTTTGTTTGAGCAACTCAAAATATTTCTGTTTGTAATCAACAGGCTCAAACTTCTTTTTACCAGAATCAGACTTTCTGCATTCACTAGCAAAATGACCTGCCAAGCCACACTTGAAACATTTGAATTTAGACTTATCAACCATATTTCTGTTTGACTTGGTTGCTCCAAAATTCTTCTTGAATTTGAGCTTGGCAAACCTTCTGGATAAAAAAGCAAGATGCTCGTCTATGTCATCCATGTCATCTTGACTAAGTTGGTCTTCATGTTCAGCTACTAGCCCTTTTCCCTTGCCTTCACAAACTCTAGGGTTTGGTGCAAATTCAATAGCTTCAACCTTTATCTCCTTCTCCTTTCCTTGCTCAGAAACCAATGCAATGGATCCTCTTTTCTTTCTTCCTTTCTCCAGCTTCTCATCTTGCTCTATTTCAAGCTCTTAGGTCTTTAGAATCCCATACAGTCTGTCCAAGGTGAATTCCTTGTAATCTTGAGAGTTTCTTAATGAGACTGTCATAGGCTTCCATTCCCTTGGCAGAGATCTAAGGAATTTGAGGTTTGAGTCCTTTGTTTGGTAGACCCTTCCATGCAACTTTAGAGCATTCAATAGTTTTTGAAATCTACTGAAAATGTCGGTGAGTGACTCACTTTCTTCACTATGAAAATGCTCATATTGTTGAATCAAGAGTTGCATTTTATTTTCCCTCACTTGCTCAGTTCCATGACATATTACTTGAATAGTGTCCCAGACCTCTGAGGCAGTCTTGTAGTTTATGATGTTGTTGAACATGTCACCATTAACACCATTAAACAAAATGTTCATGGACTTCTTATCCTTATGAACTTGTTCAATATTTGGATCAGACCATTATGCTCTAGGCTTTGGGATGGATGCTTCATTCCTGTAGCAGCTCTCATAGGGACATGTGGACATTTCTCAATGCAGTCCACATATGCTTCATCTTGAGATATGAGATGCGGGTGCATCTTCACCTTCCAATGGTGATAGTTGTCTTTGTCCAAAAAAGGAATTTTTACTCCAACATCTTTTCTGCTCATCTTGTTAGTTGTTGTGATATTTAAACTCTTTGTTCTTCAACGGCTTGCTTTGATACCAATTGTTATTCCCAAACAATCTAAATAAGAATTACAAAAGGGGGGTTGAATGTAATTATGGCTTCTTTTAAATTTTAAGAACAATTCTGCTATAAATATATAACTGTGTTTGATTTAGCAATGAAGTGGAATGAAAGAAGTAAAGAAATCAAATCACAAAGCAATTAACTACAAGTATTTAAAAACTTTCTGGTGGATTGAACTTTTCCACCAGAGATATATATTAAGTAGAGAACTCTGTGTTACAATGATGTACACAGCTGCTTACAAGTTGAACTACAAGAATAGAGAATTTTTTTACAGATTTTGCCTTATCTATTTCTATGGTAATTGCTTTCTAACTTGGATAGAAATCTTGAGTTCTTCTCAGTTCTACTTGCTACACTTGGTTTATATACCACCAAGTTACATGATAAAAAGACAAACAAATAAAACAAAAATATTTCTAGTATAATTTCATGCCGTTTCATTTCTCTATCCAACATCTTTGAATATCTTCAGTTTAGCATGGAAATGGAAATGCTTCTTTTTTCTCTAAACCCTGCAAATAAGCTACCACATTCCATTTGCATACAATCAACGCATGTGACTATCAAGTCACTATCAACTGCTCTTTTGAATTTAAACATCCGTTGAAGCTTTATTGAATCATCCGTTGAAACTATGGTTGATCATCCGTTGAAACTTTAGCTAATCATCCGTTGAGACTATGTGAATCATCGATTGAAGCTTTAGTTGATCATCCGTTGAAGCTTTGTGAAATATCCGTTAAGACTGTTTTCTTGGCAGTTAACGTTATTTTATTTATGCAAGATTATAAGGCATTTGATATTTACAATTAACCAACCTATCTTGCATATCAATCTAGCAGTTAACATGACTTGTACATTCTATAACATCTAGTTCACTAAGCTATTACAGTATGCAGAAATGTGCTACTAAACTTATTGTTACATAAGCTACTATTTCAACGAATGTTGAAATGATCATCCGTTAAAAACTATAAAATCACTTAAATAAAATCTACTAAGTGTTTTGTTCAAGTTATCATCAAGTACACAACATATTCCTAACAATGCATGTTGATAATTTAAATTGCATGTGATTCATTAATGATGCATGTTGATATAGATGGTTGCATGTCATAATTTGTGGGTCAACTAGATGATGATGATAGTAATAAGTGGATGTGTCTCTATGTATTTTTTTAACTGCTGCTTTTAATCAATTCGTTCAGGGCTTAATTAAATTCGGATCTTAAAAATAATTACATATTTGGATTCCTTGAGAAAAAATAGATGGAATAGGCTCTTGAATCATGTCAATCGGATTCAAAACGAATGAGTTATGTGTGGTCAAAGTTTGGCTTTATTTGTGTAAATTTTGATTCGAATTTTAAAGGTTTAATTCGAAAATTGATTAAATTATAGATGATAATATCAAACTAAACTCTAGTTAAATGATAATGTTATATGTGTAAGTGTATGTTAAGGACTAGGTGATTTTCTTGAGTTATGGCTGGAATTAAGTTAGAATTCCATTCGGTATAAGTAAATGTAATCACGAGTAGTTTTGTTCTTGCGTGCCCTGTTTCTAGCTCTATTTTGGTCATGTTATGTGTCTTGTTTGCATTCGAAGTCTTCTGTGATTATGTGCAACATGGAATCTAGTTTAGGCACACGAAAACTTTGTGTCATTTTATTTAATGAGTAAAATGTTATGCATGTTTTACTCAAGTCTGCGCAGAGCAGAAACTTCTGTGTTCTGTTTATAATTTAATCAGTTCGTTTTTGGTCTAAATAAACTAATGTCGAAATGAAATTTTTATGTCGGTTTGGGATTATATTCATAAGGAGGCCTGAAATATTTCACATCAAGTTTATTATTTTTTGATTTACTAAAAATGTTTTAGTAAAGTGTGCGCGGTAGAAAATTTTGAGTTTTTGAAATTATTTAAGTCGATTTAAATAATTGTACATGCTTGTTTGATCAAGATGATTGTGAAATTGATTTGTTTGATAGTTTAATTTAAATTAAGAGGATATTCAAATCGAAGTTCATTTTTTTTAAATGCTAAGTAGAACTTGTATAAGTAATTAGAATGGTGGTGAAATGTATAGTTAGTTAATCGTGAATGAGTCGCATAATTGATATGTATAAACTACGTGGCCTATGTGTTAGTAAATGACTTGAGTCATCGAATGTGTAGGGACTTGTTTACGCACACATGTTAGTATATATAAATAATTTAGTATATATAAACAATGTGGTATTATCTTATATGATATGTGTAACGCCCCCAAATCCGGGGTCAGAGGATTTGGTCGTCACTATAAAACTTCAATCCAAATTAACCTGTTAAATCAATAAATAAATGCCAGCGGAAGATAATTATCATAAATGACCCCAAACTAATCCAAGATCTTTTAAGGTTACAGTTCTAGAAACAAGAATTCCAAATTCCACAAATAAATTTTTCACTTTCTTTTAAATCTCTTTTCAATAAATTCCAACTCAAAACTAAACCCACTAGTATAACTTCGAAATGAAGTATACTAGGCCCAAATAAAATACAAAACTATAATATAATATAATATAAACAACTTTATACAATAAAACTTACACTAGTCCGTAAACCCTGGACCAACCACCTTCCAAAAGCTTCTTCTTTGCTTCCTCGAATTACGCAGCTAAACAGCGCAAGCTAATCCTCACTGGAGGTTAAATTTAAAAACAGGCAAGTATGAGCGGAAGAAATGCTCAGCAAGATCATTATAGTAAATATAGGGTCGTTTGATATAAAACCGACATCTGCATTAGAGCAGAACATTTAAAATCATAATTGCTGAATCATAAAACTTTAGTAGTGGAACCCCAGAATTGATTCCTTAATTATATTCAAAAACCCTTTTTATATTTTCCAGCGACGTGCTTCAGCAATACTTTGAATCATAACGAGAATAAAACTCGTAAAACAGTGTTTACGGAAATATCGTAAACCACAATAACATGAAACAATGATTATGGATTGAATCATAAACTTTACTCAAAACCGAATTCTTGAAATTAATACTTATTTTGTTATCATATCAAATTAGATATCACTACGAACTTTGATGCTCACAACATCCCATACTAAAGTCAACACCAATCATCTGTACTAATACCACCTTTGATATTTAACAACAACGTAAGTATAAGCATAAATCAGAATCTGAATCAAAACTGCATTTTACCATTATTCCAAAACAGAAACAGTTGAGAAATTATTTATTCTATGAATATCAAAAATGATATGATAATTTAGATTAAGATCATCCTCCGACGGACGTACTATCACATGCTGATCAGCCCGTGTGATAGCACAAGGTCATGATTCGTAGAAACGTGACCCCAAAATCACTAGTACTCAAATAAAAGGCATAACTAGCCTGTGGCAAAATGGTGTCATAATATTTCATATGGCACTTAGAAATAGCCCTCCGCTGGACCGTCCGTCCCGGTCACTTACGCAATTATGATCCAATCTTAAAACCTTTTATTGAAATGGGGTCATAATAATCGACACCCGAAATAATTTTATTCCCCCAATTCTTGGGTAGGAATATTCGCAACCAAATCACTTTTCTCAAAATTCAAAACATTTATAAATCCGATAATTGGATAAGTAAAATCACTTAGCTACTCTGAATATAGAATAGCGGAAGAATACTTGCATAAACAGAATTATTTAATTCAGCGATATGTAAAACATTTATCGATTCTAAACTGAGAATAGGGAAAGCAATACTTGCATCAAAAGATTTAAAATAAATATCACTTGAACAATAAGCGATGATAGGGATACTTGCATAATATAATTCGAAATAAACGTCACTTGAATGATATGTGAAGTTAGGGTACTTGCATAATATGAATTGAAATAAACGTCACTTGAATGATAAGTGAAGTCAATGTACTTGCCTTTGGGTTTTAGCAGTTAGTCACACTCGTAAAGACGCATCTATTCTGACATTCTGTCTTAAAACATCACCGTCTTTCTTTTCAACACTTTATTGATGTACTGCTCCTGCGATTGCTAGAAGCCAGATATCCAATACCATTCCATTCCATTCTTTATCCAATGTCTTGTCTTGATCAACTCGAATGATCCGCATCTATAATTAAAATATACAACTTTAATTGTCTAAATGATAATTACTTGATGAACGGCGCGTCAAAACCCTATCGTCTACCCATACGATAGCCCACATATAAATATAACAGACAAACACAGGACTCTTAATCCACACACACACATAATTCACATAGCACATAAGCACATAACTCATGTATCACTTAATTCATATCACATATGACTCAGTTCGTCAAAAGGGTCGACTCGATATGTTTAAAACTGAAATCAGGTTAAAAATATGATTTTTCGATCAATAATCGACTCAGAATAATTTGTAAAACAAACGACCTTTCGAAACAAAAAGGATTTGGGTCTCGAAAGTATTTTTAATGAAAGCGGAATATTTTTCTGAGTTTGGAGGCGTTCGTTTCGTATTAAATAGATGAACAATTTATTTATAAAAATATCTTGTCCCAACACGTAATTAGGTTTCGTAAAATTTTAATTATACAACCTCATTCGACGTCTCCGATAATCGTAGGTTATATTCCCGTATTTTCGGAATTAATTTCCCGAAAATCGGGCAGCGTCTTCTTTATTTATCGGCCTACCCGTCGAACAATTCGACGTCAATCAACACAAAAATCCATAATTTTACATTCCCAACCACCAATATCACCCAACAATCACAATCAAATCAATCGTCCCATACAATATTTATTAATCAACTAATTCGATCTAGAAGAAAGATGTACCACTAATTTTATTTATTTATATTATTTTAGGACTCAGAATCGCGTCATCACAGTCCACCGTCCGCTCGTCGAAATTCATCGCAGACGGCGGTAAAATCCGGAGGTTCCCCAAATCGGGATTCCGATCGCGGATCTCACCGATAAATTTTATGAATAATTAGTAATTATAATACAATTAATCACAAAATTCTTTCGAATTTATTGATTCACGACATCACGAAAGCAATCATCAAATTGAATTGAAATCACGAAACAAGTCTTCGAATTATACAATCACAGCAATATAAACGGAAACAATAGAACCGAAGATACAGGGAACAACGCCGAGCACGCGCCACCTCTTCGCCGGAAAATAGCGAAGGGCGGCGGTTGTGCAAAGAGAAATAGGCAACAACCATACACAGCAACGTCACACACAGAATCGATACACACACGCATAATTAACACATACACAGACCACCTCGCCGGAGAGAAGTCCGGCGGCGGCCGAAAAAAGGAAGACAGAAATCACAGGCAGCAATTACCGAAACAAGAAGGGGAACACAGCGATGGAACCACAGGAAACCAAGAGAGCAGAAATAAGAAAATATAAGGGATCAATTGAGTGATACAGAGATGAGAAATGAGAGTGTACAGAGAAAAGTCGATCTAATAGGAACCGAGGGATGAAGAAGAAGGCTCGTGGTTATGTTATCATTTGTTGTTTTTTTTTTTATTAGCAGCAAAACCAACAAATCAGTTTGCAGCACGCGTATAAAATTGTAGTAACAATTTAACACGTGTCCCTATACTACAATTTAATTCCTTGCCTCACTTAATACCGTTTATCGAACAAAGCTGCGGGTAAAACTGATCCGAAAAATTTCCAAAACAATCTTAAAATGCTATAAATATCTTGAAGTTTATAAAAACATAAATTTCGAAATTTTAAAATAATTTTTGAAACACAATTTATACTCGCTTTTAACAATTAAACAATTCAACGCGCGGTTAAAATTAATCTTAAAAATTCCCAAAATAATTTTAAAATTCTCAGAATATTCCAAACTTAAATAAATATGAGTTTCATAATTTTTGAAAAATTTTAGAATTAAATACGGATTTTATAAATAAATGAAATCAGAAAATCATACAGGGCTAAATAATTGATGAAATATTGATTTCTAAATTTTATAAAATCCCAAAAATAATTATTGTAATTATAAAGTCATAAAAATATTTTTGAAAGATAATTTAAATATTTATGAAATTAGATTTTCAATAAAATCACTTTTAAAGACGAAAACAAAACGATACGACTCAGTAATTAATAATACAAATAATCCTCAATCACAACTGAGTCCCACACAATTAATATTACATATAACACATAGCAGACAAAATATCCATTCAATCCCTAATATTACTAAACGAACTCAATTTACCGATATCAATAAATGATCGGGTTTCAAATAAACTTTTGAAATTAATACATTTAAGGAAATATTTTCAGATATTAACAAGGACCGATATAACACTCAACAATTAGCACATTACCAATTAATAACACAAACTCGTCAAATAGGAATAAAATATCCACCATTTTATTCCTTCTAAATCATAAAAGCACACATATATATATGCAAATAATAATTATAATAATTCTAAAAAAATACAGGATATTACAATATACCCACCTTATAAGGATTCCGTCCTCGGAATCAGCAAAAGAAAGCACTAAGGGTTTTCTAACCAACTTTCCATATCCAAATAACCTCAATTTTCCATAATCTCAAACAAATCTTGTATTCCTTGTATAATAAAACTTTTACAGGAGCTTCACTGTGTACCACTGTTTTGTTTACATTCTTTGATCAATTCCTCAATAGAATCACTTTTACTGATCGCGAGAAGGAAGAATAAAGAGAAAGATAGAGAGAAGAAAAGAAAGAAAGATAGAGAGATAAATAAAAGAACAGATTGACTTCGCTATATGCCATTGATATTCTAATCGCATTGCAGTCCACTGTCGTCCTTCATAATTCCATCACACCACCTTACTTTGACTTGACCAGGATACTCAATTTAACTTGATTGGCATACCTTCGAATGTTTGAGATGATAAAATCATGGAATTTCAAAAAGAAAAGTATTTGATACCATAACGGAACCAAAATCTGAATTTGAGAAAAAGTATTGTTGAAATAAAAGAATAACTGAGAGATCAATATGATCAAACGAACTTGGTATTGCGTGTCCAAATTAAGACACTACTAAAGGTTGTTAACCTTCATGTATTCACAATACACACAAGTGATGGCATCCCATCCAACTCCTATCACACAGACAGGTATACCTTGTTTCCCTTATAATTAAGGTTGTTCATCTCAGTCGGAATAAAAATATCAAAGAATTCAAAATCAAATGAATAAAACTGAAAAGATTTCAAAACTGATATTTCTGAAGGAAATGAAATCCAGAGAACAAAATTCTGGCACCAAAATGAGCAAGTGGTGTCACATCACCAAGAAACTATCCACCAAATAAGAAAAGTGGAAGTTAAATATTCATAACTTAGCAGAGCCATCAAAACCTGAAAAATAGGCTTCATGACAACCTTTGGCACATTTAAAACACAGATATGATTGAAAATAAGTGTTAGGGAATATATCATCTAACAATCACTTCTTTTTGAGAGATGTCAAAAGGGATTATAGATTTAGAAGGTATTGTCAAAGTCTTAATATTTATCTTCAATTTGAACTCTCCAGTTGACTCGCACTCTGATTCTAGACGCTTCTTCATGTTCCAAAGATATCGATAATCTTCATCGTCGTCGAACCGTAGTAGTCTCGAAAGATTCCACCATAGAAGTTTGCAGCTTACCGGAGTTCCATCCAGCTCAGTGCAATCATCTCAAACGAATGCACCTATCTTAACTTACTCGTTGGTACTATATCCAATAGTCCAAAAGGAACTCGATATGAGCTCAAACGTCCTCACATAGCTATACACACTCCTACACACTCTCGTTTCTAGTTTACTATAACCTCAGCTCTGATACCAACCTGTCACGCCCCCAAATCCGGGGTCAGAGGATTTGGTCGTCACTATAAAACTTCAATCCAAATTAACCTGTTAAATCAATAAATAAATGCCAGCGGAAGATAATTATCATAAATGACCCCAAACTAATCCAAGATCTTTTAAGGTTACAGTTCTAGAAACAAGAATTCCAAATTCCACAAATAAATTTTTCACTTTCTTTTAAATCTCTTTTCAATAAATTCCAACTCAAAACTAAACCCACTAGTATAACTTCGAAATGAAGTATACTAGGCCCAAATAAAATACAAAACTATAATATAATATAATATAAACAACTTTATACAATAAAACTTACACTAGTCCGTAAACCCTGGACCAACCACCTTCCAAAAGCTTCTTCTTTGCTTCCTCGAATTACGCAGCTAAACAGCGCAAGCTAATCCTCACTGGAGGTTAAATTTAAAAACAGGCAAGTATGAGCGGAAGAAATGCTCAGCAAGATCATTATAGTAAATATAGGGTCGTTTGATATAAAACCGACATCTGCATTAGAGCAGAACATTTAAAATCATAATTGCTGAATCATAAAACTTTAGTAGTGGAACCCCAGAATTGATTCCTTAATTATATTCAAAAACCCTTTTTATATTTTCCAGCGACGTGCTTCAGCAATACTTTGAATCATAACGAGAATAAAACTCGTAAAACAGTGTTTACGGAAATATCGTAAACCACAATAACATGAAACAATGATTATGGATTGAATCATAAACTTTACTCAAAACCGAATTCTTGAAATTAATACTTATTTTGTTATCATATCAAATTAGATATCACTACGAACTTTGATGCTCACAACATCCCATACTGAAGTCAACACCAATCATCTGTACTAATACCACCTTTGATATTTAACAACAACGTAAGTATAAGCATAAATCAGAATCTGAATCAAAACTGCATTTTACCATTATTCCAAAACAGAAACAGTTGAGAAATTATTTATTCTATGAATATCAAAAATGATATGATAATTTAGATTAAGATCATCCTCCGACGGACGTACTATCACATGCTGATCAGCCCGTGTGATAGCACAAGGTCATGATTCGTAGAAACGTGACCCCAAAATCACTAGTACTCAAATAAAAGGCATAACTAGCCTGTGGCAAAATGGTGTCATAATATTTCATATGGCACTTAGAAATAGCCCTCCGCTGGACCGTCCGTCCCGGTCACTTACGCAATTATGATCCAATCTTAAAACCTTTTATTGAAATGGGGTCATAATAATCGACACCCGAAATAATTTTATTCCCCCAATTCTTGGGTAGGAATATTCGCAACCAAATCACTTTTCTCAAAATTCAAAACATTTATAAATCCGATAATTGGATAAGTAAAATCACTTAGCTACTCTGAATATAGAATAGCGGAAGAATACTTGCATAAACAGAATTATTTAATTCAGCGATATGTAAAACATTTATCGATTCTAAACTGAGAATAGGGAAAGCAATACTTGCATCAAAAGATTTAAAATAAATATCACTTGAACAATAAGCGATGATAGGGATACTTGCATAATATAATTCGAAATAAACGTCACTTGAATGATAAGTGAAGTTAGGGTACTTGCATAATATGAATCGAAATAAACGTCACTTGAATGATAAGTGAAGTCAATGTACTTGCCTTTGGGTTTTAGCAGTTAGTCACACTCGTAAAGACGCATCTATTCTGACATTCTGTCTTAAAACATCACCGTCTTTCTTTTCAACACTTTATTGATGTACTGCTCCTGCGATTGCTAGAAGCCAGATATCCAATACCATTCCATTCCATTCTTTATCCAATGTCTTGTCTTGATCAACTCGAATGATCCGCATCTATAATTAAAATATACAACTTTAATTGTCTAAATGATAATTACTTGATGAACGGCGCATCAAAACCCTATCGTCTACCCATACGATAGCCCACATATAAATATAACAGACAAACACAGGACTCTTAATCCACACACACACATAATTCACATAGCACATAAGCACATAACTCATGTATCACTTAATTCATATCACATATGACTCAGTTCGTCAAAAGGGTCGACTCGATATGTTTAAAATTGAAATCAGGTTAAAAATATGATTTTTCGATCAATAATCGACTCAGAATAACTTGTAAAACAAACGACCTTTCGAAACAAAAAGGATTTGGGTCTCGAAAGTATTTTTAATGAAAGCGGAATATTTTTCTGAGTTTGGAGGCGTTCGTTTCGTATTAAATAGATGAACAATTTATTTATAAAAATATCTTGTCCCAACACGTAATTAGGTTTCGTAAAATTTTAATTATACAACCTCATTCGACGTCTCCGATAATCGTAGGTTACATTCCCGTATTTTCGGAATTAATTTCCCGAAAATCGGGCAGCGTCTTCTTTGTTTATCGGCCTACCCGTCGAACAATTCGACGTCAATCAACACAAAAATCCATAATTTTACATTCCCAACCACCAATATCACCCAACAATCACAATCAAATCAATCGTCCCATACAATATTTATTAATCAACTAATTCGATCTAGAAGAAAGATGTACCACTAATTTTATTTATTTATATTATTTTAGGACTCAGAATCGCGTCATCACAGTCCACCGTCCGCTCGTCAAAATTCATCGCAGACGGCGGTAAAATCCGGAGGTTCCCCAAATCGGGATTCCGATCGCGGATCTCACCGATAAATTTTATGAATAATTAGTAATTATAATACAATTAATCACAAAATTCTTTCGAATTTATTGATTCACGACATCACGAAAGCAATCATCAAATTGAATTGAAATCACGAAACAAGTCTTCGAATTATACAATCACAGCAATATAAACGGAAACAATAGAACCGAAGATACAGGGAACAACGCCGAGCACGCGCCACCTCTTCGCCGGAAAATAGCGAAGGGCGGCGGTTGTGCAAAGAGAAATAGGCAACAACCATACACAGCAACGTCACACACAGAATCGATACACACACGCATAATTAACACATACACAGACCACCTCGCCGGAGAGAAGTCCGGCGGCGGCCGAAAAAAGGAAGACAGAAATCACAGGCAGCAATTACCGAAACAAGAAGGGGAACACAGCGATGGAACCACAGGAAACCAAGAGAGCAGAAATAAGAAAATATAAGGGATCAATTGAGTGATACAGAGATGAGAAATGAGAGTGTACAGAGAAAAGTCGATCTAATAGGAACCAAGGGATGAAGAAGAAGGCTCGTGGTTATGTTATCATTTGTTGTTTTTTTTTTATTAGCAGCAAAACCAACAAATCAGTTTGCAGCACGCGTATAAAATTGTAGTAACAATTTAACACGTGTCCCTATACTACAATTTAATTCCTTGCCTCACTTAATACCGTTTATCGAACAAAGCTGCGGGTAAAACTGATCCGAAAAATTTCCAAAACAATCTTAAAATGCTATAAATATCTTGAAGTTTATAAAAACATAAATTTCGAAATTTTAAAATAATTTTTGAAACACAATTTATACTCGCTTTTAACAATTAAACAATTCAACGCGCGGTTAAAATTAATCCTAAAAATTCCCAAAATAATTTTAAAATTCTCAGAATATTCCAAACTTAAATAAATATGAGTTTCATAATTTTTGAAAAATTTTAGAATTAAATACGGATTTTATAAATAAATGAAATCAGAAAATCATACAGGGCTAAATAATTGATGAAATATTGATTTCTAAATTTTATAAAATCCCAAAAATAATTATTGTAATTATAAAGTCATAAAAATATTTTTGAAAGATAATTTAAATATTTATGAAATTAGATTTTCAATAAAATCACTTTTAAAGACGAAAACAAAACGATACGACTCAGTAATTAATAATACAAATAATCCTCAATCACAACTGAGTCCCACACAATTAATATTACATATAACACATAGCAGACAAAATATCCATTCAATCCCTAATATTACTAAACGAACTCAATTTACCGATATCAATAAATGATCGGGTTTCAAATAAACTTTTGAAATTAATACATTTAGAGAAATATTTTCAGATATTAACAAGGACCGATATAACACTCAACAATTAGCACATTACCAATTAATAACACAAACTCGTCAAATAGGAATAAAATATCCACCATTTTATTCCTTCTAAATCATAAAAGCACACATATATATATGCAAATAATAATTATAATAATTCTAAAAAAATACAGGATATTACAATATGAGTTGTGCTATATGATTATTTATGTTGGTTAAGTATAAAAGTATCGAAAGGGTAGACTAATGTTAGACGTTTAGGGTGAACATCGAAATGATTATAAAAGATACTGAAGTAGTGTCATTTATTAGTGTAGATTCAAAAGGCAAGGACGTGATTTTTATAAAAGGAAAGGCTAAGTTAGGTGACGTGAAGTAAGTCTACCAATGGATTTGCTGAGAATTATGTGAGAGCTCAGGTAGAATAGCCATGCTATTAAGTGAGGAACGATGATATTGTACTTTTGTAATAGTAGTTAGTGATGGGCTGTTCAAACTTTAAACCAAGCGATCTTGGATATTTATGTAATCGCACACAGTTGTAATATTTATATATACAAGTTAATGGTTTTTGTTATAATGTTCGGGGTGTGACAGTTTATATATGGTAAAATTTGAGTATTTTAATTTTTATATGTCCAAAATAAAGTATAGATAATTTTAATATTTTCTGGTAATTTATATGTTGTTATATGATTTTATAAAAGATTTACAGATTTAATAAATTATTTTTCCGAGTAATTATAAAATATTTTGTATAATCGGGAATCGTCCATCTTCAACCGTTTTTGCATTTTTACAACCTGAAAGTCTCGAGATAACTCCTTTCTAACCCAGTTTGATTATTCCGAGCATTTTTCGTGTTTTTACTTTTTCGAACTGGAGTACGATTTTACTCGTGCGGGTCCCGGCACAAATTTTACGATACAATATTCATTTCGATAAATCGATAAAACCCGTATTTTCGAGAAACCGGATGTTTTGATTAAACTATTATATTATCTTCTCGTAATTCGTGTAACCAAAGTGCTGAGACCAAGACTATATTTACAAAAAGCATGGTTTTGATAATTATCCCAAAATCGGTACTGAAATGGATCACTTTTGTTAATACTTAATTATTAAGTATTCTATTTTTATATTCGATATGATCCAATGGGGTACCAATATTCTGTAAATATAAATAGCCAATTGGCAGCTAATTATTTTTCTGTTGGAACAAAAATGAGCTCGATGTTACCATTTGCAGTATGTTCTCTAATAAAATGGTACCTTACATCAATGTGCTTAGTCCTAGAATGATTAACTGGATTAGCAATAATAGATATGGCACTAGTATTGTCACGCATGATTGGAATTTTGTGTAACACTAGGTCATAGTCCATTAGTTGATTTCTAATCCAAAGCACTTGAGTACAACAACTTCCAGTAGCTATAAATTCAGCCTCAGCTGTGGAAGTTGACACGGATTGCTATTTCTTACTATACCAGGATACAAGTCTTTGACCAAGGAATTGACAGCTCCCACTTGTGCTTTTTCTGTCTACCCTGCATCCAGCAAAATCTGCATTTATGTATCCAACAATTTTAAATCCAGTTCCCTTAGGATACCATAGTCCCAAGTTTGGTGTCCCCTTCAAGTATATGAAAAACCTCTTAAGAACCATTAAATGTGATTCTTTGGGATTTGCTTGAAATCTAGCACAGACATGTTGCAAATATGATGTCTGGTCTACTAGCAGTTAAGTATAGCAAAGATCTAATCATTTCTCTATAACATGAAATGTCTACACTTTTTTCTTTCTTAACTTCATCCAACTTAGTAGTTTTAGACATTGGTGTTGATGCAAGTGAGCAGTCAACCATTCCAAATTTCTTCAATAAATCTTTGACATACTTGGTTTGACTGATAAAAATTCCATCACTTCTTTGGCTAACTTGAAGGCCAAGGAAGTAACTTAATTCTTCCATCATGCTCATCTCATACTCACTCTGCATGAGTTTAGAAAATCTTTGACATAGCTTTTCATTAATAGAACCAAAAATGATATCATCCATATAGATTTGAACTAGGATAATATCACCACCATGTTGTTTGTAAAATAGAGTCTTATCATTTATACCTCTTGTAAATCCATGTTTAAGCAAGAATTCTGACAGTGTTCATACCATGCTCTGGGTGCTTGCTTCAATCCATAAAGGGCCTTTAACAGTTTGTAAACAAAGTCTGGAAATTCTGGATCTTCAAATTTAGGAGGTTGTTGCACATAGATTTCTTCTTCCAATTCACCATTAAAGAATGCACTCTTTATATTCATTTGATACACATTAAAATTTAAGTGTGCAACAAATACAGGAAAGATTCTTATTGCTTCAAGTCTTACAATTGGAGCAAAAGTTTCATCTTAATCAATTCCTTCTTCTTGTGAGTAGCCTTTAGCAACCAGTCTTGCTTTATTTCCATTTTCATCCATTTTATTCTTGTACACCCACTTTGTTCCAATAATACTTATGTTCTTTGGCGAATGAACCAATTTCCAAACTTTACTTCTCTCAAATTGATTTAGCTCTTCCTGCATGGCAATTATTCAATCAGGATCAAGTAGAGCTTCCTCGGTTTTCTTAGGCTCAATTTGTGAAAGAAAGCATGAATGCAAGCATTCATTTATAGTTGCACTTATAGTCCTTACTCCAGCATTTGGATCACCAATTATTGCATCTCTTGTGTGACTTCTATCCCATTTTCTGGTATGATCTTGTTGACTGGAGTTTTTTGTGTTTTCTTCATTGTTGGCATGACTTGTAAAATTGTCATCTCTTTCGCCCCCTCAGATTGTGCCATCAAGTTCAGGTGAGTTTCTATTTTGAGAAGAATCTTCATTTCCATGGTTCACTTGTTCATTTGTTTCTTCCTTCATTCTGTTGACTGTGTTGATCTCGGCATCATCTTTAGAATCACTATCAATGTTCATATTTTCAAATTTTATGGATTCAGCTTTATTTTCATCAAGGCATTCAAAGCCTGGACGCTTGTTATCATCAAAGGTCACATCAGTGTTTTCCATAATTTTCTTTTGCTCAAGCACATAGACTGTGTAGGCAGTTCTTTCCAATGAATATATCAGAAAAGTAACTTCAAAGACTTTAGAGTCAAATTTTCCAACATATCTTGTTGCCCAGTAAAGATACAATTGTTTAAGGGGGGTTTGATATAATTGTATAAATGTTTCGAACAAGTATAGAAATATAACAGTTCTTTATATTTCTGATAAAAACTGTTACAAACTCTCTCAAGAAATACTGATGTTCTTGAGAGCTGCTAGGTCGTACAATACTCGAGGTTTTCACTATGTGATGACCTAAACTATGTTTATATAATACACAGCTGCTATAAATCAGTCTAGGATATGCATTATCAATTACTAACAGAAAATGATACATATCTCTAACTGAATATACAAAGTCCTATCACTCAGAACGAACAGATATACATCCCTCAAAATAAGGGACAGACTTAATCTTCACAACAGACTGTCTTCAGATACTGATGTTCTGCAGATACTGATGATGCATCAAATCCTTATCACACAGTTTTTGATTAGTTGATCCAAAAATGATATCATCCACATAAATTTGAACTAAAAGCAGATCTTTACCTTGATTCAGATAAATAAAGTTTTATCTATTGTACCTCTTTTGAATCCACTTTCCAGCAGAAACTGAGCAAGAGTCTCATACCATGCCCTAGGTGCTTACTTTAGTCCATAGAGTGATTTGTCAAGTCTATAAACATAATCAAGATGTTTATGATCCACAAAACCTGGTGGCTGTTCAACATAGACTATTTCTTCAAGTTCTCCATTGAGAAATGCACTCTTGACATCCATCTGAAAGACTTTAAATTTCTTGTGTGCAGCTTATGCCAAGAAAATTCTGATACCTTCCAGCCTAGCAACAGGAGCAAATGTTTCATTATAGTCAATACCTTCCTGTTGAGAATATCCTTTAGCCACCAATCTTGCTTTTTTTTTGATAATTGGTCCATCAGAATCAGTCTTATTTCTGAAGACCCACTTTGTGCCTACAATTGACCTGTTTTTAGGTCTAGGACCAGCTTCCACACTTCATTTCTTTCGAACTCATTCAACTCTTCTTGCATAGCCATGACCCAATCTGCATCCTTGAGTGCATCTTCTACTTTCTTTGGCTCTTCTTTTGAAAGTAGATTGTGATATAAACATTCATTTTGAGTTGCACTCCTTGTCTTTACACCTTCATCAGGATTTCCAATGATTAGATCAGGAGTATGATCTTTAGTCCATTTTCTGACACTGGGAAGTGTCCTTCTGGAGCTAGATGCTCCCCCTGAATTGTATGCCTCATCGAATGCATTTGAGGCTCCCCATGAATCTGTGCTTTTATCTCCTGATGAGGTTTTGTAACTTAAATCATGTCCATCTGATATTGAATCAGTATTGGATTCTGAATGACTAGATTGAGAAGAACCTTGAGTTGATATTTCAGTGTTAGTACCATCACCTGAACCTTGTTGTTGCTCCCCCTCAACATGTGCAGGTTCATTAGTACAATGATTATCTTCAGAATCTGAAGGAGTATCAGGATTTGGATCATCAGAATTTGACAGTTCATTAGAGTTTGATCCAGATTCCAACAATGCATTTTCATTTACAAAGATTAGACTTTCATGCGTGTCTTCTTCAAAACCAGGAATCTTCTTATCATCAAAAGATACATTTATCGAGATAACTACAGTATTTGTTCTCAGATTGAAAACTCTGTATGCTCTTGATGGTGAGTATCCAACAAAGATTCCTTCATTAGCTTTTGATTCAAACTTTCCTAGTTGATCAGTATGAGTTCTCAAAACAAAGCAATTATATCCAAATACATGAAGATGTTTGAGACTGGGCTTCTTTTCTTTCAGCATCTCATAAGGAGTAACACCATGTCTGTTTATTAGTGTGATATTCTGAGTATAACATGTTGTGTTTACTGCTTCAGCCCAAAAGTAAGTGGGTAGTTTTGCTTCTTCTAGCAGAGTCCTACCAGCTTCAATCAAGGTTCTGTTCTTCCTCTCAACAACACCATTTTGTTGAGGTGTACCAGGAGCTGAGAATTGTTGTTTTATGTCTTTGTACTTGTAGACTTCCTCCATTTTTGAGTTCTTGAACTCAGTGCCATTATCACTTCTCAGAATTCTCACTTTGTGGGTGGATCCATTTTCAATTTGCCTTATGTGATCCAGAAGAATTTCTGGAGTTTCATCCTTCCTGTGTAGAAAATAAACCCCAGTATATCTAGTGAAATCATCAACAATTACAAGTGTGTACCTTTTCTTGTTGATGGACATTATGTTCACTGGTCCAAAGAGATCCAAGTGTAACATGTGATATGGCTCATAAATAGAGAATTCTGGTTTACTTTTGAAAGATACTCTTCTTTGTTTGGACTTTTGGCAAGCATCACAAAGACCATCAGATGAGTATAACATATTTGGTAATCCTCTTACTAGCTCCTTCTTAGCAAGTTCATTGATTGAATTGAAGTTGAGATGTGAGAGCTTCTTGTGCTAGTTCCAGCTCTCATCTACTGATGCCTTTGAGATAAGACAAGTAGCTTCTTTCTCAAGACTTTCATGCAGCCTTGCTTCATATATGTTGCCATGTCTGTATCCTATAAAGACAATTTTCTTTGACTTGTTATGAACAACTTCACAGTGTGAGTCATAGAATACCACATGATAACCTCTGTCAGTGATTTGACTAATGCTGAGAAGATTGTGCTTCAGTCCTTCCACCAGAGCTACATTCTCTACTGCTACCTTTCCAATTATCAAGTTGCCATATCCCAGAGTGTGTCCTACATTTCCATCTCCATAAGATACATCTGGGCCATCCTTCTTCTCAAATTCTGACAGCAGGGATTTATTTCCAGTCATGTGTCCTGAACATCCACTATCCAAGACAAGAGTATTTGTCTTGTTACCCTGTAATCAGAGGAATAATTAATTATAAGGATTTTTAAGGACCCACGCTTGTTGGGCCCTCTTTTTGGACAACTTAAGCCTTTGTATTTCAAGAATACTTCTGACAGTTTTTCCTTTGTCAGGATTTGTCTTGTCAGAAGCAGATTTAGTAGAACTAGAAGAATTGAGCACACAAGCAACTTTATTAAATTTAGGCAAATGTTTATAATAGTTGTGATACAGCTTATGATAGGAACTACAAGTATAAATCGAATGCCAACTACTACCACAATGAAAACAAGGATTTTGTGGTTTATAAAATACTGATCTACCCCTAATATCGGACTCAGGAATAACAGTTTTTATTTTCTTACTCCTCTTGCAATCAATAGCAAGATTATTAGTATTACCACTGTTAAAACATGTTTTTCTAGGAGCATTGGGAACAAACTTATAATTAGAATCCTTAGAAATACCTTGCTTACCATTTATGTTTCTTTTAGGACTTTTTAATTGAGGTTTGTCAGTAACCTAAGATAATTTCCTTTTCAATTGTCTTTTAGACAAAAGTCCTATGTTCTTTTCTTTCTTAACAGTCTTAATGGTTTCCTTGTTTTCTTTTCTTTGAGGTTTATCACTTACTGATTTTTCTTGGGATGCTGATGTTGAACCCTTTTCATAGATGGATTTGGATTCATCAGCTTCTGAAGAGATAAACTTAACAGGAGTCTTAAGGGTAGTCTTATTCTCAGTGTCAACATCCTTAATTCCATCCACATAACCAAGACATTCTTTACAGCTTTTCTTAGAGATCATCTCATGAACCTTTTTGCCTGAAATAGTCCAGGCATTAAGAGTTTTCCTCTCATTTTCTAATTCATTTTCTAACATACTATACTTAGTTTCTAGTACCTTTGTTGTATGTTTAGCTTTCTCACATTCTTTCTGAATTTCAATCTGATTTACTAAGTCAGACTCCAACTGATCATTCCTAGACTTTAACATTTCATTTTCAGTTAACAGTCTATTATTCTCTAGAATCTTATTTTTAAAATTTCCATGGAGAGACTTAATAATAGATTTTAGTTCAGATATATCTTCAGTATCAAAAGAGAAGAAGGGAGTTGATACCTTAGAATCAGAGGAAGCAGGATCATCAAAGCTAGCCATCAGTGCATAACATGTATCTTCATATTCAGAATCAGAGGAGTCCATCCAATTCTTGCTTGATGTAATCAGGGCTTTTTTCTTCCCTTTGTCATCCTTTGTCTTCTTGCACTCTTTAGCGAAGTGACCAGGTTCATCACAGTTGTAGCACTTGATTTTGGACCTGTCTACTTTTCCAGCTTTAAAGTCATTTCCATCTCTTCTTCCGGTTGAATTCCTTTCCCCTCCAGTGAAATTCTTCCTGAAGCTTCTATTCTTCTGAGACTTCCTGAATTGCAACCTCTTGAAGCCCTTAACCAGCAATGCAGCCATTTGCATGACATCAAAATCTGTCACATTCTCATCATTTTCAGAATCAGTATCATCATCAGGATTTGATGATGAATCATCAGTATCTGATTCTGGTAGATTGTTCTTTTTCCTTGCAACTTCAACAGACCTTTCTTTTGAAGCTTTAGCATTCACTTTCAAAGCAACTGATTTTCCTTTGCTACTTTTCCTCTCCTTCCTTTGTTGGACTTCCAAGTCATGAGTTCTCAGCATGCCATAGACTTCATCCAGAGTGATTATTTCCAAATCATACTGATGTCGTATGATTGAAGTCTGAGTCTCCCATTCTTCATTCAAGGCTCTCAGAAACTTAGTGTTTGAGTCCCCTCGATCATACACCTTTCCCACCAAAGACAGATTGTTGAGCAGGGTGAGAAATCTATCATAGATGTCGGTGAGACTTTTATCAGGCTTGCCCTTAAAGTGTTCATATTCTTGAATGAGAACAACCCTTCTATTCTTCTTGATGGTCATGGTTCCTTGACATTGAGTTTCAAGAGCATCCCAGATCTCCTTGGCAATCTTGTAAGCTATAACCCTGTTTGACATCACGGAATCAAGACTGTTATGCAAAATTTTTCTTACCTTTGCATCTTTCAGCACAACTACCATCTCTTCTGGTGTCCACTCACTCTTCTCCTTCAACTGATAGTGTTCATCCACAGTAGGAGTTGCAGGCACCAATTTTGTTGGTATGTAGGGTCCATCATTAATTACGTCGAGATAGTCTGGATCTGTAGCCTCCAGGTGCATGAGCATCTTCACCTTCCATGTAGGATATTTAGTCTTTTTCAGAATGGGGATTTTAATACTTTTATACTTGTTCAGAGACATGTTTAGATCACTTCTGATTGTAAATGTATCAGTGTGTTCTGATACCAATTGTTGCCCAGTAAAGATACAATTATTTAGGGGGGTTGGATACAATTATATAAATGTTTTGAACAAGTATAGAAATATAATAGTTCTTTATATTTCTGATAAAAACTGTTACAAAGTCTCTCAAGAAATACTGATGTTCTTGAGAGCTTCTAGGTCGTACAATACTCGAGTTTTTCACTATGTGATGACCTAAACTGTGTTTATATAATACACAACTGCTACAAATCAGTCTAGGATATGCATTATCAATTACTAACAGAAAATAATACATATCTCTAACTGAATATACAAAGTCCTATCACTCAGAACGAACATATATCCATCCCTCAAAATAACGAACAGACTTAATCTTCACAACGGACTATCTTCATATACTGATGTTCTGCAGATACTGATGATGCATCAAATCCCGATGACACATAAAATCCTGATGACATCCAAGCCATCCAGATCCTGAGCTTCTCCTGATCATTGAGAATCAGCACGTAACATATCCAGAGTTGTCTTTAAGCACAAAACATTTGCTTCCAAACACATGTAGATGCTTCACGTTAGGCTTTCTTTTTGACAAAATTGAGTAAGGTGATTTGCCAAGGTTTTTGTTGATTAAATGTTTGTTTTGAGTATAGCATGCAGTTTTGACAACTTCTTCCCAAAAACTTGCTGACAAATTAGCATCTTGTAGCATTTTTCTTGCAGCCTCAAATAGAGTTCTATTTTTCCTTTCAACCACACCATTTTGCTAGGGTGTTCTTGCAGTTGAGAACTCTTGAACAATGCCCTTATCTTTGTAAAATTCACTCAAGGCTGCATTTCTAAATTTTGTGCCATTATCACTCCTCAATCTTTTAACACAATTTTGATTATCAGTCTATTTCTCAATTTTCTTTATGTGTTCAATGATGATATATGGAGTTTCATCTTTTGAATGCATAAATTCCACCCAAGTGTACCTTGATAAGTCATCCACCATCACCGGTGCATATTTCTTTCTTGAAATAGACAAGACATTAACTGGTCCATGTAAATAAGCTGCAATGGTGCACTTATTGAATTTACAGTCTTGCTCTTGTGACTAGAATTCTTCATTTTGCCTTACTAACAAGCCTCACAAACTTCATCTTGAGCAAATTCCAGATTTGGCATGTCTCTCAATAATTCCTTTTTCACCAGGGTATTGATTGCTTTGTAATTCAGGTGAAAGAGCTTCTTGTGTCATAGCTTGCTTAGATCAATTGATGCTTTGGTGTGGAAACAACAAATTCCATCCTTATTTGCTGAATTAAGGTCTACAACAAATAGGGTTCCTTTTCTTGCTCCTTTCAGAGCAACTTTACCAGTTTTCTTGTTAGTGATTGAGCAGTCTTCTTTGTCAAATATCACCTTGAACCCTTTGTCTGTAAATTAGCTGACACAAAGATTTACTTCAAGACCAGCAACTAGTGCTACATCTTCAATGACAACATTTTCAGAAATCAACTTGACATATCCCATTTGTGAAATTTTTATTGTTGTCTCCAAAGTCACCAATGGGCCAGCCATCTCCTCAAATTGTGATACCAGGGATTTATCACCTGTCATATGCCTGGAACATCCACTGTCAATGATCCATATGACTTTATTCTTCTTGTCTTGCACCGAATGAGAATTAAGTATGTTTTGATACCCAAGCAGTGTTGGGTACTTTTTTTTTCCACAGAAATTGCAGAAATAGAGTTTGAATTTTCAAAAAGAACATCATTCATAGTTTGATTAACATTTTCCTTCTTGGTTTCAGATCCAAGATTGGCTTCCTTGAGATCTTTTCTCAATTTATGACAACATGTCATAACCTTCATATTGTAAGGAATGTAATCAAACTTATCATAAAATGAATAGGGATCCTCAGTCACAGCCTCATTGTATTTGCATGCTCCCACTTTTGGCTCACTAACAGCCTTTCTACAAAGGTGAGTTAGATGATTTGTTGAGCCACATTTTTTACATTTCTTCCCTTGAGCATCTGCAACATAGGCATAGTTGTTGCTCTTGTTCACACCTATTTTTCCATATTTGTTCTTTTTCTTTTTCCCATCATTCTCAGTTTTGGCCTCATTGGTTGGTGTCTTTGCAGTCTGGTTTACTATGGGCTTATTTTCCTTTTCAGCAGTAGGAGTGGTTTCTGCATTTTTCTTCTCAGTGTCCTCATCTGTAATTTCTTGCTTGATAACCAACTCAAATTCACTGAAATTAACTTCACAAGCTTTAAACAGAGGCGCATTAACCTTTTTCAGCATCACAGGAACATCACGGTTCACTGTTTCTTTTCCTTTTTCAGCTTCACCTTTCTTGTGAGAGTTAAGTGCCTCATAGTCCAAACTAATAGCTATGTTAGCACATGGTTTATTTTTATCATGATATTTTCCAACCAACTGAGATGCATTTTTGTATGATTTGAGCTTCAAATCATTTTTCTCCAATTTTTCTCTCAACACTGCCTCCATTTCCCTAGCACACTTAAGCTTATTTTTAAGATATTCATTTTCTTACTTGTCTGTTTCAAGACCAACAAGTTGCAGCTCCAATTCCTATTTTTCTATCTCAAGCTTCTCATTAATCTCTGACGGTCTACTTACTTCCTTAATAGTTGCCATCATGCTTATGTGGATATGAAACATCTCTACACTCATCTTTTCAATAGTTTCTTTATATTGACTTGCATTTAAATCAATTGTGGTTAGAGTTGGTACCTCTGATTTAGATGCTGAAGATTCTCCTTTCTCTAGAGCCATAAGAGCATGATTCCCAAATTCTTCATTATCATCATCTTCATCAGTATCATCCCAACTCTTGCCTTCTGCAACATAAGCCTTTCCCTATTACTTTCTCAAAAGAGCTTCATAATTTGCTTCCAATTCCAAATAAGCTTTATCTTTCTTCACCTTCTTTAACTTTCTGCACTCAGTAGTAAAATGACCTAACTCATCACAATTGTAACATCTTATATTTGATATGTCAACAGATCCTATTATATAGCCCCCTTTGCAAGCTGAGTTGAACTGTGTTTTTCCTTTCCAATTGTTGTTGTTGTTGGATGTATGACCCTTACTCTTGAAAAACTTTGCATTTTTAACCCTTATGTTGGAGAATTTTTTGCAAGGTAAGCCATTGACTGGTCCATCTCATCCAGTTCATCAAGGGTGTAGAATTCATCCTCTTCTATTTCCAGTATGACTTGCTTCCGTGGTTTCTTATTCTTTTGCTCAACAGTTTGAACAACTGGAGTTTGAGCTTCTAGTTCATTATCAGATGACTTGATTTCATTGGCAACCAAGGCACTAGTTCCATCAACAATATGTCCTTGACCAACTTTTAATGACTTTCTTTGCAGCATTTCCAGCTCATAAGTCTTCAAAATTCCATACAAGACTTCTAGTGTCATCCTGCTTAAATCCTTTCCTTTTCTTATAGCAGAATTTTTTTGTTCCAAATGGTCAAGAAGAGTGAGCAAGAATTTCAGGTTGACCTCCTCAGCTTCATAGTATTTGTCATGAAACTACAAGTCATTTATCAGCTTATTGAACCTCTCAAAAACATCAGTTATGCTTTGTTAGGAAATGAATAACACACAGGGGGGGTGAATGTGTTTTACTGTTTTTATGCTTTTCTTGAGCTTTTTAAGGTTGAACAAAGTAAATTAAATCTTGTAGTGAAATGTGTTACTGCAGAAATTAAACAAGCAATAATAAAGAACACAAATCTTTTCAAAACTCACTTAATTTTATATTAAAATTAAGAATGTTTTGCTACAAAATTTCTAGGCTCTTTGTTGATAAATAACTTAGCTTCTTCTCGAGAGTGTTACATGATTTTCTATCTAAATTATTACTTCTGACTAAAGGACCAGTGTTAACTTTATAATTCAGTTAACTGCTGGTTTACACAGTGTGCAATAAGACATGCTATTAACTTTAGTAAATTGTCACTTGTCATTTCCATTTTAGGAAAAGTGTATCTTCTATTTCTGGCTTAGCATATCTTAGCATCCGGTGTTTACTTTGATCTTCCTTTGTCAGTTAATCTTCACCATTGATCTTGTACATCCTTCAAATTGCTTTTTGTAGACTTGTCAATCCAACTGTTTGGATTGTTTGTTGATTGTAAATCTTGGATATTGAGTTGGTCTGCAAATTTGTACTTTGAGATTTTACCTCGAGATCTCCATTTGGTCTATAGAGAACTTGACATCTCGATAAGTATATTGGCTTATCGAGATCTCTAGTACTCCACAGATAATTTGACTTGTAGAGGTTTCTGAGTTCTGTATAAGAGAATTTGGCTTGTCGAGATCTCTAGTCTTCATATCTTCACTTGAATTATCGATATCTCTGAGTTCTCTAGTGGATAATTGACTTATCGATAACTCAGAGTTCTCTAGTCAAATTTGACTTGTCAATATCTCAGAGTTCTCTAGTGAATTTTTGCTTATCGATATCTCTAAGTTCTCTAGTGAAATTTGACTTATCGATAACTCAGAGTTCTCTAATGAATGCTGACTTGTTGATAACTCTGAGTTCTATAGTGAAGAAATGACTTGTCTATATCTCCAATCTTCATGTCTTCAATTTGGCTTGTCGATATCTCTGTGAGTTCTCTAGTAGCTTTCCTGACTTCTCGATAAGTCATTTGGAGTTCTCGAGTGACTTCTCTATAACACTAAATCTGTGACTTGTAGAGATCTTTGACTTGGAGTATTTTTATCCAAACAGATTTATTCAACTCCAAGCTTCTTCAAAATTCTTCTGAGGCATGATCTTCTTGATCTTCTTCCAGATAGAATCCTTAGGCTTGATATTGTTTAAACAAAAAGGCTCCAGTCTGATCTTTTACATTTTTACAGACTTTAAATGTTACAAGTACAAATGTAAACTAAGATTACAATACAATTTACTCAGGGTTGTCAATTTGACTTAGTCTTGTTAAAGTACATGCATGTCTTGCACAACATGCTTTACTTAGATTTAGCCATAAAACCCTGATACTGTGACACCAGTATTATTCTTTGATTAGATCTGACTTCCTCTGTTCCCTCACACAGTATCTCAATTTTCTCCCAGATATGTTTAGCAGATTTATAATTGATAATATTGTTGTACATCACATTATCAAGTGGCTCAATTAGTATGAGTTGTAAACTACTATCCAGTGTAACCTTTGCCTTTTCAGGCTCTGTGTAGGTTGAGGGATCTTTAGGTGCGTAATGAGCTGGTATGACCATATCTCCATCTGTGGATTCTAGAACCCTTTCCATAGGTATTAATGGTCCATTTTTAAAGATTTGAATATACATGGGATTGGCCATCCTTCTGAACAACATTATTTTCTTTTTCCACAAAGTATAGTTGATCTTGTCAAAGGCTAGTATCTTAATACTGCTTAAATTCTGAACACTCATTTTCCAAGATCTTTATCTGTTTTCTTTCGGATTTTGCTCTGATATCACTTGTTAGATATTGAATGCAATGAAAAGTAACAGGGTGGGTGAATGTGTTTCTTGGAATTTTTTTTTAAACTATTTGGATTATGGTTGAAGAAAGCATATAAGATATGTAAAGATATTATGTTTCACAGAATCACACAAAACACACAATATCAAAAACTCACGTAATTGTATTAATTAAGTTTGTCTTGATACAAATCTGTGTTTTTGAAAACTAAAAACTCAACTTCTATCTTAAGAGAATAAGAAAAATCTAGATCTGTTTCTTACTTCTAAACTAAGGACCCGTGCATGCTTTATAGACTAGCAATACAAGTTTACAAAACTTGCACTAAAATGTAATAAACCAATTTCTAAAACAACCTTGTCTATCTTCTTTTCTAGTGTTAGCAAATCTGTGTAGAATCTTGCAAGCCTGTGACTATCCTTTGTCCAGTGAATCTTGGCCCTTGATCTTGTATTCTCAAGCTACTTTTGTAGACTTTCCAATTCAGTGAATGAATTGTTTGTTGACTGATAATCTTAAATCTTGAACTTGTCTGTATTCTGAATTTGAGATAGTATGTCGAGATGTCTTTTTGGTTCTATAGAGAAGTGACATCTCGATAAGTAAAATGACTAATCGATATGTCTGAGTTCTCGAAATATGTAAATGACTTATCGAGGTCTCTAGTTCTCGACATGTAGAATGACTTGTCGACATCTTCCAGTTCTCGATATAAGCTTTTGACTTGTCGACATCTCGAATTCTCTACATGAAGAATTTGACTTATCGATATCTTTGAGTTCTATACATGAAAAATTTGACTTGTTGATATCTCCGAGTTCTCTACATCTTCATTTGACTTGTCAATATCTGAGATCTCTACATGAAGAAAAGACTTGTCGATATCTCTAAGACTTCTCTATAAGTCATTTTGGACTTCTCGATAAACTTTGATCCATGACTTGTCGATATCTTGACTTGGAAAAATTTTCATAGAACAACATTATTCAACTCCAAGCTTCTGCATCTTTTCTCTGGGGCATGATCATGACTTGATCTTCTTCCAGAGTTTATTCCTTAGCTTGAAACTGCTCACAGAAAAATCCTCTAGTTTAATCTACTAAACATTTTTACAAGACTCAAGGAATACAATTACAAAATACAAATATTGATTATCATACAACTTAATCTTAGGACTGTAAAATGACTTAGACTTGTTATTATGCAGACATGTCTTGCACACTAGATGTATACAAATCAGGTATTATTGTTATAAGATTATGTAAGATAAGAATATGCTATCGGGTTTTTTTCGTGTTTTGGGTTCAAATCGGGTTTGGAACGGATTTCGGGTTCAGTATCGGTTCAATATACCTAAAATCCAAATTTGGATCCAAACTATTTCGGGTCTAAAAATAAGATCCGGATCCAAATCTAAAAATCGGGTTCAGATAAATTCAAACGGATCGGAACGGGTCGGGTAAAATTACTGTCCCTAGAAGAAAGTAAGTGATAGGGAGGTAAATTAATTTCATCACAAAAATGAGATGAAAGTTTTGGAGATAAAATATGTAAAATTTATATTCATGATAACTTATTTTCGTTTATTTTAAAAATTCGGGAGCACGATTAGGAATGAAAGTGTGAAACTATTTTATTCACCTTGTACTCGTTTTACATCTTTTTAAAACTTGGGAGCAAGAATTAAAATCCATATAAAAGCACTTGCACGAACAAATTAAAACAAAATTTAACCCGCCATTTGCAAATTAGCCCTAAATTCGATGCCTGAGAAAACAGCAGCAGTATCTTCAACTTAAAACCCCATTCCAAAAACTTTATAAACCCCAGAATAATTATTCTAATTCTCTCCTACTGGTAATTGAGAGAGCCATCGCACACTATTAATATAGCTCTCCACGCATATGTATGGTATTAACTAACTCATTTAACAAATTTTCAATTTGCAGGTAACGAATTGAAATGAATCGAATCGATGTTGTAAATGAGCTTCCTTTTCGGGTCGGGTTCACCGGACACAGCGGTCATCTCAGAATCGAGCCTCTTCCTCCTGTTCAAAGCTCCGATCCGCTCAATTCGCTTCCTGACTTTATACTTGTTAGTATTATTTCTCCTATATATCTCTATCACGCCTATTATTCGTTTATAGCTGATTGCTTCGTTTCGCAATTGACATTGCGTTTTCGCGGAAATTTAAGTTTATTCGGAAGCTGTTTTTATTGTTTAACGAAACGATGAAAGGCAGTTAGAATGAGCAAATTGAACTGACTTAAGAACTGACATTTGTATGTTTTTATAAATGTGTTTGTTACAATGAATTCCGCTTGCAGTGTTTATTCTATATATATCTCTATGTTGTGATAACATATGTTTATGACTAATTGCTTTCCTCCACAATTCACATTGGCTGCGTCATTGTTAAATTATATTATCCTTTCGCGAGTTATTTTATGGTGTTACGAAAAGTTTGGCAGAAGGCGGTGAAAGACAATTAGAATGAGCAAATGTAAGCAGCTTAATGAACTGACATGTGTGTTTTTATAGATATGTCTGGTACAATGAATTCGATTCACAGCATAAATAAGTTTTATAATACTTTTACCTTTTTAATTTATTAAAATTATTTTTTAACATACTTGGCCGTGTCATTAGAGTGATATAATTCTTAGTGGACGGGGTAGGTAGCTAAGCATCAGTACTCTTTTTTGTTATTTTAGTTTTATGGAGGGAAGTCATATATCAAGTTCTGTTTTGAGTAACTTTTTCTTATTTAAACGTAATAAGTAAAATCAATGCTGGCAGGCGAATTTAATTTTCCTACAAGCCGTCGGTAAAATAGTTTACATTTATGTCAGAAGATACATTAGATTTTCCAAATAGATTATCGGCTGAAGTAGTTTCTTGATGGGTAAAGAGATGCAATACATACAGTTTGTTGGCTGATTTCAGATGAAATAGTTATTTAGAATGTGATGTATATAATTATGGGAAATACAGGGATTTTTTCGTTACATTTTGTTCATTATTCTCAATGGGGATGAGTCACCAAAGTCATAATAATAACTATCAAACATGTAAGCCTAAATATGTGCTGAGGAAGTAAAAATAGTCTTTTATTGAGTTCTATAGTTTTTTCTAAATACTACAACTAAATGAAAATTTGTGAATTCTAGTATTTCAGATAATATATATAGATTTAAGAAATTCATTTGCTATTTGTTGTCAAATTTATAGTTATTTTTTAAAATTTGATTTAAATATATAGTAAAACTTTTGTATTTTTGCACGATACCACCTAGGAATATAACTTTATATATAATTTGACTGTCCATTTTTTTTCAAATTTTAATAATTTTTAAATATGTTTTACGCAATTTTTAAAGTTAAAGCTTTCGAAATTGATATTTTGACCAGTTTAAATGATTCAAATGATACCCTGTTGAGATTGGTGAATAAAGTGCACAAGGTTTCTTCCCTAGCTTATAAGAAATTACTGGAAAATTTACTGCTCCGAAATACTAACAGAAAGGCTAAATTAAAGTACAATTTTAGGCAAAGAAAGACAAGTATTCCAAGTTTCAACTTAGATATGAGTTATAACCGTTTCTTTTTATATATGGTTCCTTATGATCGTCTCTCTCGCCCTTTCTCCACTCACACACACACATACACACATACACACTCCATATGCAGCCTCTATCTATATTTAATTGTTCCATCTGAATTGCCAATCATGGTATGCTTTTAAGTACTTGATTGTTGCTATCTGTGTTTCAGCCTCCTGCATTTCCTACAGAGACGCCAGACTCAATAAAAGAATATATTGAAGAGAAATATCTCCTGCCAAGATTAGATGAAGACGACTTTTCTCCTGACAAAGATGGAAGACAATGGGAGTTTGACTGGTTCGATAAAGCAAAAGTTAACTTGGAGCCATCATTACCTCGATCGGTCGTGGTTCCAACATGGGAGTTACCTTTTAGACGTTCAAGTATGAGCACTATGCCAAACAACTGGGATCCCAGCTCAGTACAGGTGCTACAGATAATCCACTATTTAAATTAAAAAATAGGAAAAAGTAAATGTTGTGAGCTTGTCTATTGTGTGTGGTAATTTTATACTTTTGTTTTGCGTAGTACGGTTAGCGATTAATGCACAAGTCAATATATAATAGCATAGGTATGATTATGATACCCAGATAATTCAGAGTAGTCTCTGGGTTATCACACCTATGAGGACAGCTTATTATATTCAACTTGATTATGGAGCTGGATCTTTTTAGGTTGATGTAGCCGAACTTATGGTAGGGTCCGTGGATTCTGGTGCATTGCCACGCATTTCTGGACCTGCAAAGGACTTTGTTCGTGGAAGCATTAACAGCCGTCCTTTTCGTCCTGGTGGTTTAAATGATTCTCAAACCATTGGAAGGATTCTTCCTGATGGTGCAACCAGTGGGGATTGGGTGCAGGAGGTGCTTACTGGGGGTGCCTCTCAGTCCCATCCACCGAGTTTTAAACAGGGAATGGATTTCGGTAACCTCAAGGTAAACATACTTGATTTGATTTAAATTAGAAATGCGATTGTTTTATTCATTTCCATCTTTTTTTTGCACAGAAGTTGTTATTTCCCCTCTTTCTCTCTATAAATATCATCTTCTTATAAAGTTCAGTAATATGAAATATGCAACTTTTATACATTTAACTTTTTGAAGGCACATTTACACTTATGGAATGTTCATCGGGATCAAGGTGAACCGGAGAGTACATCTGATGCTAAGGTGATCATTGTTTAATAATTGTGATACCACTGGCTAATCTATTTAATGAGACATTTGCATGCTTACTTTGTATCCTCGCAAATTAATTTAAAGGATAGGCACAGCTGGATATTTCTAAACATATAATTCATGTTAGATAAAAGTTTAAAGAACTAGTTTTATTAGTTATCCCACCCTTATAATGTCATTGCTGTTTGTTTTTCTTCAAAATCATATGCAGGCACTTACATTTGTGTGATTTGGTTTCTGCAGACTCAGTTGTCTGTGCAATTTGATGACTTATTTAAGAGAGCATGGGAAGAGGATGTTATTGAATCTGCCAGAAATGGTATGTGTCATCTACATTTTCATATTCCAATGTTTTGAGCTTTATTTTTAAAGTCTTGATTTATTATTTGTAGACAACGTACCCTAAAAGAGCACAAGGCAGTGTTATAGCCTTAATAAAATAGCAGAATATATTGTTGAATATTCTGGTTGGTAATTGTTCTGTAGGATGGAAGTATCGGTGCAAAGGGGAAACTAAATGATGTCAAAGTCTATGATAAAAGAAAATATCGTATTATTGATGTCAAAGTATTTTGAGCGATTATTAAAAAAAGTTCTTTTGAGTAAGTTGATCTCTATTAGTTTATTATTAGTTATGAAACGTTGCAGTGTGTGTTTGAGGCAGTAATTTTGGGTTGAACATGAAATATAACTGCCGAGAAAATTCAGTTGTAGAACTTCTTTATTGTATGAAATTTTCACACAACTCTTTCTCCCAAGGAATCCGGTTCAAGTAAAATTATAACTACCAAATGTCGCCATCTTTGCAGCTTTTAAGTTACCTTCCTCCTGTTGTATTTTATGTCCAATATTTTTCAGTACAAGGGTGATGGTACTTAATCACTTCAATATCTTGTAAACAAAATGATTGTGATCATCTCCCATGTCTGCTTTTCTGATACATAGATGTTACTCAATACCTAATTTATTTGAACAGCTTTTCAACCCTGGATATCTTATGAAGTGATAACTACAACTTACAGTGTCACCCACCTTTTATATTTATCAATTTTCATTTTTGAGATGCTAATTGTAATGTTTTAATAAAGGTGAATCTAATGACAATGTTGAGGATGAATCTAGTGTTGATGTTGAGGATCTTAATAAGCCGGATTCTTATCTACCGGAAACTGAAAAGAGTACGTCGAATGTAAGCGGGAGTGGTTCTGTGGTGGAGACATCAGTTTTGGATGAGATTTTGTCAGTTGAATCGGGAAGTTCAACTTCAGGATTAATTGAAGGTAGTGGCACCAGTGAACAGCAACAAAAAGAGGTAGCAATATTTTACATATAATTTACAGGAGCTTTAATGAAGTCAAAAATTGGTCCTGAGCTTTTGTAATGTTTCTATCCCTATACTCTTGCTTCATGAATTGATGATTTCCAGGCCTGGGCAGTTAGTGGAGGAAGTGAAAGTATTGCGGCGCACTTCCATGATCTCATTCCTGACAAGGCGCTTGATTTTCCATTTGAACTGGATGCTTTTCAGAAAGAGGTACTAGAAGTGCTATGTATCCCTCTATAAGAATAGCAACTCCTAAAATTACTAAGAAACCACTGGACCTGGGGTTTGATGAAATGACTTTGTTTTAGGATGTGGCACAGTAGCAATGGTGTTATCTTTTCAGTGTTGATGTTTTTATGTGAATCTATGTATCAACTCAAATTGTTTTGCTATGTTATCTCATCTCTGTATGTATATTTTTGGTAAAGAAACCAAGCAATTACCTGCTGATCTGCCTTCTATCAGTTTGAACAGGATACTTTTGTAGATACTTTTGTAAGTTCTTTTATCTGCAACTTAAGCTAACCTTTGTTTCTGCTGCGATGATTTCAGGCTATTTATTACCTTGAAAAGGGAGACTCTGTTTTTGTGGCAGCTCATACATCCGCTGGGAAGACAGCTGTTGCAGAGTATGCATTTGCCCTGGCTTCAAAAGTATGATTTTCATCAATTCCCTTGATCTCTTATATAAGATGAAAGTGTTCCTATAGTTCCAATATGTTCATGATCATTTTGCTCATAGTATATCAATCACCTATATTTCAATCATCGTATTCTTATCGATTCCACTGTCTTAACACTTAATAAGAAGATTGATATGTGCGCCATGCAGCATTGTACCAGAGCAGTATATACTGCTCCTATAAAAACAATCAGCAACCAAAAGTATAGGGATTTTTGTGGAAAATTCGATGTTGGCCTTTTAACCGGGGATGTTAGCTTGAGGCCTGAGGCTTCATGTCTCATCATGACGACGGAAATTTTAAGATCAATGCTTTACAAGGGTGCTGATATCATACGTGACATTGAATGGGTAAGGTGCATGTTTTGTTGTACCATCCAATTAGCTATAGAACTTCTTCTTCCATTTCCTGTTCTCTCCTGTTGAACACTCACGCACCCACTTTGCCTTCCGTTTTATGATTCCTCTGTCTGTTATATCTTTAATTACCAAATTAGCCTCCTTGTTCTTGTTTAATTAATGATTCAATGACAAAATTTGGTGATTTACTGCTGGATATGATCGGAGGCAGGTTATATTTGATGAAGTGCATTATGTCAATGATGTTGAAAGAGGTGTAGTTTGGGAAGAAGTTATTATAATGCTTCCAAGGCATATCAACATCGTCCTCCTTTCCGCAACGGTAATTTCTTAAATATGTTGTTGCGTGTGGGTGCTCACAGATAATTATATATATGCCAGTTCATCGTGAATTACACATCTGTATGTTGCATCAACTTAAATTATGCCTAATAAGCATCTCTTCTGAATTTATTACATTGTGTGAACTACAAGTTGGTTGGTCTATATGGTTGGGATATGTCATAATGGATGGATGCTTTAATGCCTGAAATTGATCGTGTATCATAGTTTGACAGTCAAATTTACCCTGACAATTAATTGGGTTTCCTTCCCTACCTGTGATTTTTTTAACTAAATGTTTAAAATCATATATTTACCTTGGGTATTCTCCGGGTTCTTACCTATTTGTTGGATACTTTACAGTTGATATACTTGCGAGATATCTATACTTCTCTACTTTGAATTGCTTTATTAGTTTTTGTCATTTTATTCATGCTATTTTGCTAAATTGTCATGTTTTAATGATCCAGTGTATGCCAGGGTGCTCTATTTTGAAATTTTGTGTACCTTCTGCAGGTTAATGTTCTTTCTCTCTATGTTAATATTGTTGGTCTTACATCTACAGGTACCGAATACAATTGAATTTGCTGATTGGATTGGTCGCACAAAGCAAAAACAAATACGTGTGACTGGGTAATTACTTTATATTCTATATATAATATATAATTTGCGTAAGAGGGGTTTTATCTAAAGTATTACTGTAGGTTCAGGGGAGATTCCTGACAGCTACATAGTATTATGTACATATTTATAAGAAGGGACTAAGGTTCTAATCTTGACAATTACATAAAAAATGTAATAACTATTTTCTAATCTTGACAATTACATAAAAAAATGTAATAACTTTTGATAGTTTGATGGTCATTCAAATATTAATTTCATTCTATGTAAATATTCTCAAATCTATGTATATAGCAAATTTATGAAAAAACTCCACATTTTGTAATTTAAAATCCAATTGAGATGTACGCAATTGCCCAATACGCATGATAAAATGGAAAATAATCAACTCGATCATAAAGATAACATGGATAGTTGGGTAATTAAAACACATTTTAGTTCGGGCTTAAATTGTAAAATCAGGAGCTTATTTATCAATTCCTATATTAATATTAGTGTTGAAAAATATCTGGGCCAAGGTCAATCAAATCCTTAACAACTTGTAAGTGTTAGTTTTTTTCTCTTACTTATGAAATTTGTTCACCAACGTGTTAAACTTTAGCTTTCTTTGTAATTCTTCTTCAGCACGACGTTAAATCCAAGGTTTGGTGTGAATAACCAACATCATTTCCTTAAGATAAATTCTAGGGTTTAGTTATACTTTTGATTATAGAATATTTAAATGCATATGGCACAAATAAAGGCACATAGAGGATGAAAAGCAAAATAAATGTTATCACTTCTATAAAAAATGTGGAGCATTTCTAATTACACGTTCCAATAGATATATTAATAAAATTTGTGTCAAATAAAAAAATTGATACTATTATAGTGCTTCTGAGTTTAAAAATGGTGGAGAAGACGAGAAAAAAATGGAAAGTTTTAAATTTTAATTTGTAGGATCCGGCATTTTTTTAATTTTGAAGCGAAAAGAAGAGAATTTTTAGAAATCCTGAGTTGGGATAATTTTGGAGGGAAGCTTTCACAAACCTTTTTAAATAATCCCCTCTATGCCCTTTGTTTCAAAATTTCTCCTCCCTTGTACAAAAAACACAAGAAAAAAGTTTAAAAAAAAAAAAATCTTTTTGCTTCTTTTCTTTCACCTTTTCTTTTGTTCTCTTCTTCAACTAAAATATCTGGAGTATAGTGTAAGAAATTGGTAGTTCAAATTCGGTGGAATTGTTTTTTTTAATATTTAAATATTTGTAATTGATCATAACAAAAGCTAAAGAATAATAGGCTATAGAGGGAACCGGTCAAGATTCTTATTCAATCTGAAATCAGTAAAAAATAGATATAACAAAATACTTAACCTTATGAAGGGGCTATTAGAAAATGGAATGATTTACAAGAGTAGAATCTTGATAAAATTAATAAAAATGTCAACAAACTAATAGTTTTGTCGGTCCAACTCCCAACATAATATGTTGAATCTTGGTTATTATTTAAATTCTAACGTCCTAAGGTTATTAATTCATAGAGGCTTTATTGTAACATCCTTTAATAGAGGATGTAAGAAATTCAAATTTGGTAGAGGTATACATTATTTTTTTTAATTGACTATAACAAAAATCCAAGGAACAATAGCACAAAGAAGAAAATTAGTAAACAATTCTTTCAACTTCAAAATGGTTGAAGTTAGTGGAGTATGTGTGGGTGTTTCTTTTATTGACCATAAAAAAATTAGGGAATACGAACACAGAGGAATATCAGTAAAAAAATCTTATTTAATTTAAAAATCAGTAAAAACGTTTGAAAACTAAATCCTAAACTTGCTTATCACCACATAAGATAATAATGGAGTGGAGTAAATTGATACATTTCGATCAAAATATTCAATAAAAGTATAATATCAATACAAATGTTTTATGTAATAAAATAAAATAAAAATATATAAATACTTCATGCATTGCACAGGCATAAGCTAAGTACAAATGAATTTTCCGATCGGCTTAGTTCTGATGTTGTATTGTGTATCTACTGATAGCAAGAAGATTTCTTCCATATATTATTATATGATATTTCAATTTTCCTCGTCATAATTTAGAATTGTTACTATTTATGTTCTGTGTAAAGCTTGTCTTCAATTGAAATCATGTGCATTACTGCATTCTCACTTTGTAAGCAAATATACATAATGAAAACCAACATCTTTTGTATAAACATAACAATTTACATGTCTGCATATTGTTTACATATTTTATTATGTTCATAGCATGAACTGAGAACGATTTCTGCTGTTATGTATAAGATGATGAAATGCTTGTCGAACTTACATAAGTTGCTACTTTTGTTATCAGGACAACCAGAAGACCAGTTCCATTAGAACACTGTATATTTTACAATGGGGAGTTTTTCAAAGTTTGTGAGAATGAAAAGTTTCTTTCCCCGGGATATAAAGCTGCCAAAGATGCATACAAAAAGAAAAGCACGAGCACTGTTGGTGGTTCTGGAAAATATACTTCTGGACCTTCAGTATCCCATGATGTTGCTCGAACTCAAAAACGGGAAAGTTCTATTAGAGGCAAACAGAATAAACATTCTGGACCCCAAAATCTTGGGGGATGGGGGCACCAAAACAATGGGGGTCACCAGAACAACTGGGGGTCAAGGAGATCAGAAGCTTCTTTGTGGTTGTTGCTTATTAATAAACTCACAAAGTTGTCACTGTTACCTGTATGTTTAGTCTATTCGTCCTTCTATGCTATAGTCAAATTTTCCTACTTACATGTACACCACAAAGATATACTCGTGGCATCTTGGAATACTCATTTACAGAGCATGGTTAGGTAGGGATGGCAAAATAATCCGATCCGACGGATACCCGATCCGAAATCCGAAATTTTGGATTTACCGAACCCGATTTTTTGGATTTGGATTTGGATATGGATTTAATTTTTAAACCCGAAAATTTTTGGATTTGGATATTAGGTATACCGATCTGAAACCCGATCCGAAATCCGAAACTCTATCCGAACCCGATCTGAACCCGAAATCCGAAAAAAACCCGAATTATTATATATTTATTAATTATATATATAATATTAGAATTTTATATATTAGACATTATAATATTATAATATATATATATATATTATAATATATATATTATAATATATATATATTAATAATATACATTATACATATTATTATATAATTTTTAGAACATATATTTTTATATTTATGTTAAAAATTAACTAATTATAAAGTTTAATTAAATATATTTATTCAATCATTTAAACTAGTGATAAGGTTTATAAGGTTAACAAAACATCTTTTAACAAAAAATCTAAAAAACTGGGTATCAATTGAGTTGATTTTTTAAATATCAGTTATATATAATAACACAATAAATGATGTGGTGTAGTGGTTGAAGATGACACGTTAAAACTCTTTCTTTACAAGTCGCGTGTTCGATCCCAAACACTTGTAATATCAATAATTATACAAATTTTCAGATTTCGGATTCGGGTTCGGGTTCGGGTATGAATATCCAATTCAAAAAATTTCGGGTTTCGGGTATACCCGAATCCGATCCGAAATCCGATGGATCGGGTTCGGGTATTCATTTTCGGGTATTTTTCGGGTTCGGGTCGGGTTCGGGTATGGATAAAATTTTCGGGTTTGGATATGGATTCTGCAATATCCGATCTGATCCGACCCGATTGCCATCCCTATGGTAAGGAAAGTCGAGCTAAAGCATAACTTTTTACATTTTGCGATGCAAATTAAAATTATTGCACTTTTTTTGTTTATTTCCGATTTGTCATCAAGCTCTCGAAAGTTTGGCAATCTTTAAGTTCGTTTATGGTTCTTAAATATTTAAAAGGTTTAGTTTACTAGAATTATCATATGCGCACACACAGTCTCACACCAGGACAGTTATATAAATTATTCGCCCTTTTATCTTGGCTTCTTTGAATACGTGATATTTTATATTCTGAACCTTGTTCTCAATCAAGCATCTGTCTGAATATTTGATTCTAGGTGGTTATATTCTGTTTTTCAAAAAATCGTTGTGATAAATCAGCTGATCATATGAATGGGGTTGACCTCACAAGTAGTTCTGAAAAAAGTGACATTCGCATTTTTTGTGACAAAGCATTTTCACGACTGAAAGGATCTGACAGGAACTTACCCCAGGTAATTTAATACCCATTTTTGGCACAAAGCTTTTACTGAGTAATTTAATAGTCAGTGGACTAACTTTTTTTTTTGCATAGTATAGGTTGTTAGACTCCAAAACCTTCTACGTCGAGGCATTGGTGTGCATCATGCAGGACTACTTCCAATTGTTAAGGAGGTAGTTGAAATGCTTTTCTGCCGTGGTGTCATTAAGGTAATACTTGTTACTGCTTATCAAAAAAAGAAAGATAAACAAACTGTATGAGAATCTTTTCTTCTAATTGTTAAGGAGGAGCTCGAGATGCTCTTTGATGCAATTACATCTTTCCTTATTGATTTTACTTTCATCGTCTCTGTAGATTTTATTTTCAACAGAAACATTTGCGATGGGTGTAAATGCGCCGGCTAGGACGGTAAGATCTTGATCATTGCACTCCTTTCTGATACTTTCATCTCACAGGAAACCATGTGACCTTTTTTTTAATACTTAAGATTTGGGCTTAATGATATCATCTGTATTTTAACATATTTATACCGGTGATAACATATTTAAAGGATGAAATTGTTACTTTCAAAGTGTAACTTTGAAAACTTTAGCATTCTCTTAATAGTAATGGAGGCCAAAACAATTGGTGTATCAGTTTGGGTCTGATAAGAGTATAACTGTGCATACTGCATATTGCTAAATTCATGTTATTATCAGCTTAAGGTTGTATTATTTGATCTTAATCTCTTAGTGGCCTGAAATATAATCCTTAATCCATGCTGGTATTATACAACTGTATTCATATAGCTTAGAGTATACCATTATCTGCAAGAAGTCCTAAGAAGTCTATCATTTTTACTTGATATCAATTTAATTTATTAAGAAAGCCTCTTTTCAGTAAGTCTTATTTAATATCTGCTAATAATACTGGTTCACGTGAAATTAGGTTGATTGTATATTTTCTGTGAATACTAGTAGCTATTGTCTTGAGATTGTGTCTGTCCAGTTACTAGATTAGATTCATCTCACCTATCAATTTCCAAGTGGTAGCTGGTGCTACGCAGACATGTTCTTGCATTACAACTGGGTTGACGGCCCCCTTAAATCATGTATAAAATTGGCCAATCTTCTTGAACAGAACACTTGTGTTAATTTACGATACAAAAATTTAACATCCTTCCTGTCAAAAAAAAAGTTTAACATCCTTGAGTGAAGTTGTGGTTTTCACACACACATTCATATATGTATATGTATATGTGTATATGTATATATAATATATATATATATATATATATATAAGTGAAGTAATAATTGTATTAACCCAACAAATAAACAGGAGAATATTATCGCTTTGCGCCTGTTTATATGGGTTTTGCCATTTCTGGCATCTTACTGAATTTTTTGAGGTTAATTGCCAAGCCAATCAGAACATTAGTTTTCTTTATGATCTGAAAGTTTATTTGCATTCAAAATTCACAGGTTGTGTTTGACACATTACGGAAATTTGATGGAAAGGAATTTAGACAATTACTCCCAGGAGAATATACTCAGATGGCTGGCCGTGCTGGAAGGAGGGGACTGGATAAGATTGGTACAGTGGTTGTGATGTGTCGTGATGAAATCCCTGAAGAGAAGGATATGAAGAATGTCATAATTGGTAGTGCAACGAGGCTTGAATCTCAATTTCGATTGACCTACATCATGATTATGCATCTCCTTCGTGTTGAAGAATTAAAGGTACTAATATACAAGCAATATCTTAATTGTGTAGATGCTCTTAATATTACTCCATTGATCAGTTTCTTTCATCTATGAAGACCAAACTACTAGATTGCTGCTCGGTTATGCTTTCTCTTCTCGCATATACTTTTAGCTTATCTTATTTAATCCTTCTCTATGTCAAGGTTGTTCGAATTGTTTCATTCACAAGGAGAGACATAAACGTAACATTTTTCTTACTACTGCAGCATAATAGAGTGATTGTTGGTTTGTATGGGCAATGTACAGATTTTGGTGAATCATGGTTTAGGCATGTTCTGAGTTTGAGATGCGCGACGCTTGTGGTGTAGAACGAAAGATGAAAGAAATGAATAAGGAACTGATACACTATAAAGTATAAATGCAACACAGAGCTTTAATCTCATTTCACAATTATTTAACTTCAAAAAGAAATAAAAGTTTCACTCTGCCATGAACTGGGATCTTAAAACTCGCAAGTTAAGTAAAAATCCTAAACATAAGCATTACTCTTGGTATCATTCTCTACTATTAAAATTGAGGAATCAAGGACATTCAAATTGCCGTGCCGATCTGCTTACTTTTATTTGCACGGAGGAGAAATTTTCCTAAAATACATACATTGAAACTTCAGAGTGTTGTATATTTTCACCTTAAATTTAAAATATTAGGTAAAGTAAATATGGATATACAACTACATAGGCTATCAAATAATGGAACCCGGTATCTATACAACTACATAAGTTATATTTATTATGTTTAAGAGTAAATATAGTAATCGATGAGATCATTATATTTACTCTTAAGGTTTAATTTTTATGTACTTGAACATTTTTCCATTTTTTATTTTATTATATTTCACCTTAAATTCAAAATATTAGGTAAAGTAAATATGGATATACAACTACATAGGCAATCAAATAATGGAACCCGGTATCTATACAACTACATAACTTGTATTTATTATGTTCAAGAGTAAATATAATAATCGATGAGATCATTATATTTACTCTTAAGGTTTAATTTTTATGTACTTGAACATTTTTCCATTTTTTTATTTTACACGAGCTGGGACCTTATGAACACTCATACTCCACATTTAATGAGCTGGAAAACATGCTTTGTTTTGGGTGCATATACAATGCCGAACATCACATACAGAAAGATTGAACAATTTAGATTCAGATACTCGTCAAAAACCTTACCATTCAATCAACCCCTTGAGAGTTGACACAAGCATAATGTGTTTACTTATATAGGATACCCGAGACTAAAGACCACCTGATTGAGACACAACATTCTGACACTCCTGATGACAAATACAAGCTTCTGTTGCTATCTATGCATTATTAGAATTTAGACATGTTATGCCTAAAGTATTAAAATGCCCGATGAGCTGATGTGAGGCAATAGCTGTGTGCATGTATTGCACAAGAGACTCTCCACATCATTCAGCGCGGGTTTGAATGTTTGATTACTACCCCCCCCCCCCCCAATGTAACATACCCATTGTCTTGTATGCTTCTGATATTAAGTGAAAGTTAATGCTGGATATTGTTTAATCATCCATGGGTTGGATTAGTGGATCAGCACGCCTCTCAAATGAGATAATGTAAATTGCTTTCCAAAGTAGGGTAATATATTTGCTCTGAACTGCTTTTCTTAAGGGTCATACAGTTCAGCACTAAAAAATAGAAATATAAACTCCCCCCCCCCACACTAAAAGTAGATGCATCTTCACATCAAATAATTCTAGAATATTGTTTCATTTTCTCTTTCTCCATAATAGTTCAAATTTAACAACTTGTAGGTCTCTAAAACCCCCTTAGTTACATTGAACCTGTACCACTTTTGCATCTGGGAATAAGAACAAGAAGAAATACTCTTAGGTGACCCTACGAAACCATTTTTCAAAGCTTAAACTACTACTAAACATCAGTTGCTGTCAGTAGTATTTTACAGCGAGTTTTATGACTTTTAGAGAGGTGTTATAGCGGGACCAGATTGGATTGAATACAATTTGGCACCTCCGCACTTGTGACATTACTTTTAAGCTCTACATTGGTCAATTTCGTTTAAGCTTTAACCTGCACTACTAAGCAGATTAAAATTATTCTGCTGCTTAAGAGTTAGAATCCCTAGCAGCAGATCTTCGAGGCGACGCCTAAATTTTCGTTTGGATTGTTGTTGAAAGCCTTGCTCAGCATGGAATGTTTTCCAAACAATTTACCTCTCCCTCCCTTCCCCCCTCTCTCTCAGAGTATAATTGTATAGCTGAACAATCTATCTTGTGCAAGTAAATCCTTTTACCTGACTACTATGTTTTTTGACGCACTGGAAGTCTGTAATTATGCATGTAATTGTACATTAAAGTGCTCAGATTTCTGATTGGCACTGTAACGTCATATATATTTCCCAGTTGTCAGTTTCGTGGAGTCCTTTTGCTGATGTTGATGTTGATATGCGATGCAGGTCGAGGACATGCTAAAAAGAAGTTTTGCTGAGTTTCATGCTCAGAAAAAGCTTCCAGAGCAGCAACAACTTTTAATGCGAAAACTTGCTCAGCCAACAAAAGCCATCGAGTAAGTTTACCATTAAGTTCCTCAACTTATGGTGTTTCTAGATGCATTGTAGCTGAACTTGTTCACTAATTGAGCTTCTATTCTGAACCCCTTTTCCAGATAGATTAACATGTTTTTTTGGGTAGGCAAGGCTGTCGATGTTGTACTCATCTTTGTTTCTTTTCTTCCAACAAGAAAATTACCGAAAGTGACAGCATAGTCTCAAGTACATGTGTGCATGATACAAGTCATAATAGTACAATTTGGCTCTGACTTTGTATAAATCTGTCAAGAGGGATTTTGGCAGTTGATACATTACTTTGCCTATAGTTATTCTGAAGTATTGTACGATTAAATTCTATTGCCTATCAACGCGCATACTGTTTATTTATAATTTGAGCACTGTATGGTTTGCATTGGAGTTGTGGATGGAAAAACATCTTATGCATGTACTATTTGCCTATCAATCTATCTAACAATGTAAAGCGCTAATGTTAAATAACTGTAAATTTCTTCTTCATGTAGATGTATAAAAGGTGAACCGGCTATTGAGGAATATTATGAATTGTACTCTGAGGCTCAGAAATATAACACTGAAATATCAGAGGCAGTTATGAAGTCCCCAGTTTCTCAACAGTATCTTGTTCCTGGAAGAGTTGTGGTGGTGAAGTCACAATCCGTGAGTCTTGCCTGTTCCTTCCATTTCCTATTAGTATCATGTCATGTACACATGTTTTTTTTTGAAATAATCTGAAAAAAGCTCAAGTGGCTAGTGCTAATATATTCACTACATCTTGGTATTTGGTATACCTTGATTCCTATATATACCTAGATATCACGTACTGTATATTGACATCAGTATATATACTTTATAATTATGCACTTTATCCTTTAATCTCTAAGTTGTAAGTTTAAAAACCCCATTTAAACTCTAATGAAGCCTTAAATATTCACCAAATTTGTCTTAAAACTCATAATACATCTGACAAATTGTTAATAAGAATTTATTTTTGCTGTAAATCATTAATCTACTTGAGAAAAAGATGTTGTAAATGATTCCAGTAAGAATGTTTCCTTACAAACTGGAAAATAAAAACCTTTTCACAAAGTTGGTTACTGTATAGTCGATGTTGACACTATTTCCACTGGTAGAGTGTCTCAGCGTGTGCAATGTGATCCAAACTTTCCAAAGAGCGGGTTATGGTCAGTTTGAACATAGAACTACTCTTTAGGGATAGACCTATTTCTTTCTCATCATCTGTTTTCTTATCTTTTAATTTATCCATTAATTTTTCTTTTATAAGTTTTTTAAATTAGGTTAAAGCATGTGATCAATAAGAATTAACGGACAACAGGCTTTAGTCTGTTAGAGTTTGCTTATTAATATTAGTCCTGTTAAAAAATTTAGTTTACACAACTAGGGTCTTAAATTCGACTAAGATAATATGTATGGTTGATTTTTTGCAGTTGCATAATGCAGTTGTCCAGCATGCATACGTGTTGAATATGGTCGTGTATTTTATATTCAGGAATAGATGAAATACTGAAGTCCCAGTGTTGCTTATTTTCATTTTCCTGTTATTGATCTCTCTATGCATGGGTGTGTGTTGACTGTTGGTTGCATCTATAATTGTTGTGTGCTGTGTTCAATTGATTTTGTAATACCATGCTATCATTTTACTGTTATGAGTTATCCAATATATATTTATGTACTTGTCATAAATTTTAACATAAATTCTAATAGGAGCCATATCATTGTTATATTATAGGTACAAGATCACTTACTTGGAGTCATAGTAAAAGCACCTTCTTTGAACAGCAAACAGTACATAGTTCTAGTTATCACACCTGATTTACCCCTGACATTACAAGCTCCTCTTAATAGTGGCGATCAACATAAAAACAGTGGTGATTTTCAGATATTGGTACCTAAAGCAAAACGGGGACTTGAAGACGACTACTTTTCGTCTGTCTCTTCTCGAAAAGGATCAGGTGTGATCAACATAAAATTACCACACCGTGGCAACGCTGCTGGGGTGAATTATGAGGTTCGAGGAATCGAGGGAACAGAATTTTTATGTATATGTAATTGCAAATTAAAAATTGACCAAGTTCGGCTATTGGAAGATGTTAGTAGTGCGGCTTATTCCAAGACCGTACAACAACTCTTGGAGAAGAAATCTGATGGAAGATATCCTCCTGCACTAGACCCAATTAAAGGTATTTTTCTAGTTTCTACAGTGAACCACTGTCTTGTTATAATTAGTATCTCAGCTGTAGGAAATAGGAATCTATGTTCTCTATGTTTGCATGATATAAACTGAAAACTTGTCACAGAAATTGTGGGCAGTTGTCTCTAGACCTTCATTCTGCCATGAAGAATTTTATTTTGCATGCCACAAACACATTTTGTAACACTTTGGGGATGTTCATTGACATTCTTGCAAACTTAGCGTAAGATGTTACATATATTGAGGAAAAATGAAATATATTACTTTTCCCTTACCTATTCAAATGTCCTTTTGGACAAATAAATCAGTCATATTAACTTAATTTTGACGTTATTTAATCAGTGTTTTGATATCTTAAGAACTTGTATATGATAATGTACTAAATGTAATTTTATATTTAAAGAATCTTATTACTTAACATTTAAAAATTATAATAAAATTGTTAGGTCAAAATTTGGTCAATCTGATTGAATTCTTGTCCAAAAGGACATTTAAATAAGAAAGGAGGAAGTATATGAATAAGCAGAGGCACTGTTTTAATGTGAAAAATGAATATATTACATGGATGAGCAAAAGCCGTAGGATATAATGATTTGTTGGGTCCTATCTACAAGAATATCTACAATGTGCGGATATTAAACCTTTGCTCTAAATCCTTTGTGATGGAATCCAAGCCCAAAAATAGACAAAAATATTTAAAAGATCAGTAAATTTTAAGTACGACATGTTAGTTGGTATATTGTTTTCTTATGGGTCCTGATAAAATCGCCTCAATTGCTCCCAAGTTTCTGGATTATAGATTGCAAATATATGATTGTTGCTTCAAAGGAAATGCGTGTCCAGGTCAGACTAATTTGCATTTTGCGTCCCTTTAATTAGGCGTTCTTGCACTTTAGCTTTTATAGTTTTTGAATTCTACTGGCTTCAGTTTCTCTACTTTTTGAACCCCTTGAGATGAATCACCTATGGTGAAAACAAACAGAAATTTGTTGAAGGAGTACTAAGAGTATTGGAACTGGAACCAGTCGTCAAGGTTCTGATCACAAACATCTTATTGTTAAATTTTCTTGGTTTTGTTGAAGGTGTTTGTATATTAAGCCTATTACACGTTTAGTCAAGGAAGCTCGCAAATACCATGAACATAAATTATTAAAATAATAGGCAAACCGCACATTAATGTTGATGTTTGTGATTGTATTAATAAAAAGTCACTGAAATATGCATAACAGAAATAAATAACCGGAATTATTAATCCAATAGTTTTTCTCGATTCAGCAAGTGTTATATGTTGAATGATTTAGACATCCTAAGATATGGGAATTGTTGGGTGGATTTGTTAATAACAAAAATTCGAGCATACGGTGTATATTACAGGACCCAAAGGAAAGCAGGAAACTAAGATGCAGCATGCATTTTGCATTTTTTAGTGTTGCAATAGTTATAAGACCCTCTCTTATTCCATAATTCTTTCGTTTTATTTTAATGACTAAATAATTACCTCTTTTGTCATTCACATGATTCTTATTATATTTTTAAGTTTACCTGCCAAAAAGCAAGCTTGATATCTGGTCGCAGAAATAAAAATGGTACTTCAACCTGATAGTGGATATGTTAACGACAAGTAGTTAGGCACCTTTTTGTGTACATTGTTATTGTTGTACTGAATTTTTTTCCCCGATTTCATAAGTATTCAATTGTTAGGCACCTTTTTTGGATAGATAATATTTTACCTCTTCTTCTTTTTGGTAAACTTAGTGTAATTATAATGTTTTCTTTACCTTTTCTTCTTTTTTGGTGGGTTCAGAATTAAAGCTAAATGATATGAATGTTGTGGAGGCATACTACAAGTGGTGTGCCCTACTGCAAAAGATGACACAAAATAAGTGTCACGGGTGTGTTAAGTTGGAGGAGCACATTAAGTTAGCAAAAGAGGTGAAGAAGCATAAAGAGGAAGTTAAAGCTCTAAAGTTTGAAATGTCAGATGAAGCACTTCAGCAGATGCCAGATTTTCAAGGACGGGTATGTCTCCCTGAAATCGTATATATGTTGTTTACTTTCTGGCAGCAGTGTATATAAGTCAATTGACATTATTTATGTTGCAGATTGATGTTCTGAAGGAAATTGGATGTATAGATTCTTTCCTCGTCGTTCAGATAAAAGGCCGTGTTGCTTGTGAAATGAATTCTGGGGAGGAGCTGATATCCACCGAATGCTTGTTTGAGAACCAGCTAGATGATCTAGAACCAGAAGAAGCGGTGGCAATAATGTCAGCCTTTGTGTTTCAGCAGAGGAATGCTTCAGAACCTTCTCTCACTCCTAAGCTCTCAGAGGCCAAAAAGAGGTTACTTTATTTTACTGATCATTCTATTTATTTGGTACATCTAAGATTAACATCTCCTGGACATGGTAGGAAATTATCAACCCAGCCATCATTAGCTATATATATAATAATTTTTTTAACTTGCCATGATTGTTTGGTGTGGTAAGCACACTCTTACGACGTACAAAAATAGCGGGCAAGTGAGTGAACCCTAAATCCTCATCTGCACACCAAAATTTTAACTTGTAAGTATACTTCAAATGTTAAATTTTATTAAAAATATATAAACTTAAAAGATAAGAAGGAATATATATATATACACACACACACTCATATAACTCTCTCTCTCTCTCTCTCTCTCTCTCTCTCTCTCTCTCTCTCTATATATATATATATATATATATATAGGATTAATTATACATTGACCCTTGACATTTCATGAAAGTATAGGGGTGTACAGGTGATGATTTAGGGTTCACTCTCTTGCTGCAGTTTTTCTACTTAACACACTAAACAATAGCAGCAAATAAAAAAAATTAGTTTTAATCCGAACCATTCATCCAACGGCTCAGAAACCATTTCTCAGATAAAGGGCAATAATTTTCCATTACGTATATATATATATATATATAATGAATAATCGAAATTTCATCTTACCACTCGGGGATAACCTGTCACATAAAATTTATATTCGGACAGATTGTACAACACGGCTATAAGACTGGGGGAGCTTCAAGCACAGTTCAAGCTGCAGATAGATCCCCAGGAGTATGCTCGAGAGAATCTTAAGTTTGGCCTTGTTGAAGTAGTGTACGAATGGGCAAAGGTACATCTACGATTTTTTATTTAGTTAATTTATTTAATTTTCTCACTTGCCTTCGAGTTGATAAGGGTGGAAATCAGAGGAATGTTAGAAGAATTGAACGAAGTGGAGTGTGTGCAAGTTTAAAAATTATTGTCAAACTACCTGCATTCATGTGCTCCCGAGTTGGAAGTGAAGTATATGATTAATTGTTAATTACAACTTTATCCTTTTATTTAGAAATTTAAAATCTACGTAGTAAGAGTATATTGGTAATATTAACTTTTAAATTTTCCTCACCCTCGCATTCATTTTCATTCCACTTTCGGAATGAGTTCTGGGAGGAAAATATTTTTATTTTTTTTTTCTCTTTCTTATTGCAGGGAACCCCATTTGCTGATATCTGTGAACTTACGGATGTTCCTGAAGGCCTGATAGTGAGGACCATAGTTAGGTTGGATGAGACATGCCGTGAATTTAGAAATGCTGCTGCAATTATGGGTAATTCTGCACTTCACAAAAAGATGGAAATTGCTTCCAATGCAATAAAACGTGATATTGTTTTTGCTGCTAGTTTGTACATTACGGGAGTGTGATATAATGTCTGCTAATTAGTGTGATCAGGTTGAAGTTTGCAAGTTCTGTACATTACTGCCCTTGTACATATTGAGGGTTCATGTGTTTACCAGACTGAGGCAGTGTATTAGATTCAATAACTGCAACGTGACGTTTATAAATTATAATAGAAATATTCACTGTTGTACCAATTACTTTACTTTCCATTCACGATTCTAGTGTACTGTGACTACTGTCTACAGTTTTAGACAAAGGGTGAGTTTCCAATAATTTTGTTCCTTGAATAGACAACTCTTATAAATTTTCAACGGTTGCAATTACAAGGATAAGTAATGCAGTTTGCATTTCATTTTCTAGAGGAACAAACAAAGACTATTTGATAAACTAAATCATATACTATTTAAACAGGCATGGTTTGTGAATGCTTGATTGATTATATTGATTAATGATTATAGAGTAAAAACGAACAAACATCATTGCACATAAACTATCTTTGTTTATTTGCACTCTAGGAGTAAACGGTGAAATTCTCATATTTCGGCAAGGATGCGAAGATAAACATTAGACTGATTCATTCTGGAAGACAACCTCCCTCTTATGTTTGTTTTAAGCCAAACAGCTGTTTTTTAAAGATGTTTGTTTCAACCCATAAACTAGTTTTTCGTAAGAAAAATATGCTGCGAAGGAAAGAAACCAACTATAAATATGATATGTTTCGCAAATAAAGCACCAGTTTCCAAATGTTATTTTGTTTTCAAATAAATATACTGTTTGTTTTGTTTCACGCAAAACAAATCGCTCTTATTGCTTACATGTAAAAGCGCCACTGCACACTACGTTTCTTATGATTATGAGCAAGGAAAAGAAGTAAATTACACCAGTGAAGAGCGGCAGAAGCAACAACATTAACCAATATTTAGTACGAGAGAAGCAATAATCAGGATATTTTCCCTTGCCTAGATGGTGGCTCATCATGTGCTCCCCTTGATCTTTATTTCTTATTGTAATATCACAGCTGCCCATAATTAACAATCAGTACAAATCAGGGTAGATACAATTTCTAGAAAATTATTTTAATATATTTCCAAAGAGGGCAGGAAGAATATTTTATGTTTTCTACAAAAAAATAGAGTAAAACCACACAGTATAGATGAATACTTTAGAAGGCTAGCAACTGAAAGTCCCGAACACAGGGGAAGGGTAGTAAACTTCACAATACTTGGTCACCTTGTCTAAAAGGAACACAGAGATCAATAAAAAGTTAATTCATGTTAGTTCATAACTAATAAAACAGGAGCTTAATATCATTAAGAAAATCATTTTTTAATGTCCATGTCTTTAAGACTTTTTTCGTTGGTGAAGTCGAGAACAGCTTGGTTAAAGGTGCCCCGAATATGCTGGCACATGAGCATAAGATCCTGGCACGAGTCCCTTAGCACCTCACTAGCCGGGACTCCTGCAAAAATTGGAAAAAAAGTCTCAGAGATACGTTGCATAGAAGTGAAACCAAATGTACAAGAAGAGCTAAAGATAAGTTCTATTTTCTTTTATAGTTCATGGGCTAATTTTTTCTAGTCTCGAACATGTTAACAATTTACCTAAAGTGTAATAGTGATATATGCTTCCTTCACAGTTAGGGAGGAAACTAGAAGGAAAAAGAGTCGTACATACTATGATAGATTGTAATTAAAACTTAGAAACGAAACTTTCTGATCCAGTATTGATAATTTAAAAGAATCATAGATGAAAAACAAGATATCATACTTGACAATTAACAAACACAAAATACAAGAAAACTGATAAAGTAACAATTTCGATGCCATTCTGAAGTCTGTCCAGGTAATACTCCCTCCGTCCCATCCAATTCTTTACATTGGGGGATGGGGGCTCGGCACGCACTTTAAGCCTCTTACAATGTAGTTGCCTAAATTTTTTTCTTCTAAATAAAAATATAATGTTCAAATTTTTATACAGAAAAAGAAAATTTAAAAATAAATTATGCAAATATACTTTATAATAGCCTTAAAATGCGTGTCAATCATGAGAAAAAAAGTGTAAAGAAATGAGTGGGGCGGAGACAGTATAAAAAACAATGTAACACAAAAAAAGTATGATCAATGACTTTGACAACGGAAGTTATTAACAACATGGGTGAAGATCACGACCCTTATTCTAGACAACTTCAATCAAGAGGAGATGGCACACATCTGTGATGTCAAAATCAAATTTTAATGAAGTATTTTATTATTAAATAAAAACAAAAAGGAAATATAAAGTACAATTACAACCAAACAAGATCCATTAGTACAGATAATATTAGAAATTCAAGCTTTACCGGTAGTCTGGACTCTAATATTAACACGAGCTTCTGATGGATGAGGGATGCTGTACCCACTAAATGTAACTCTTGGACTGCAAGTTATAGAAATTACAGGTTGTCAAATATTAGTATTCAAAGTTAACAATGTCCTTGCTTATACATAACATTCAAAAAACACAATAAGGCCGCAGGAAAAAACTATTATGGGCTTTTTGGAGAAAATTAAAGTAACTTTTACAAAAATTTTGCCAACTTCTATGACTAAGTTGTTTTCAAACTACCAAGATACTACAAAGGAACATGATCAAACATGTACTTAATATACACTTATTTTCGAAGCCACACCACAGTATCCTACCATCATACAAAATGGAATGCAAAGAGAAAGATAATATGTGTTAACGGATCCTAAGAATGTGCTCCTTTGAAATTACAACAATATGGTCACCACTTAAATTACCAATCAAGTTTAATATTGGTGTATCTGTAGTATGTATCATACAGCCTTTCTACTTCAGTCTTCAGGTCACATACACTGGAAACTAAAAATGATAAAGTAAATTAAAATGAGTGAAGATTGTCAAGTTTTTCACGAGTTATGGACTTAGCTTAAACATATGAGCACAAGGTAAGGGTGTTGATAGAGTAAAGATTGTAACAAAATTTATGAAAATAATGTATGGCATTGGACAAACAAGTTAAAAAAATAGCAACTTAATATATATATATAAAAGGAATGATTCTACGAACAGATACTAATTTAAGATGAATGAATAACTGGAACACTAGCTTTAAACTATTTAGAAAACTTCAAATTGCCAGCTCCAGATTACATTACTTGCACAGGTATCTGGTTTAATGTTTCTTAGAGGACGAACATTGAAGCATCTAAGAACGTGCATAAATATAAAATAATAATAATAATAATAAACGGAGAGAGAGGGAGAGAGAGAGAGAGAGAGAGAGAGAGAGACTCTTGGTTAAGAGCAAAACGGAGAGAATTAGCGAGGGTATGATCTTCTTCCGTCAAACTAAATGTTGATGCCGATGGATCCTCCACTTTTCCCAGTTCCATCTCTCCCTACTATTATTTCCCCAAACTTAAAACCCTAATTTTACATATTATAAACGCCCCTCTTCCACCTTTCCAAATTTATTTATAGTACAACTGTACAAGCATTCTTCTAGGAAGTCGAAATTGACATTATCTGGTAAAAGAATTTTTCGGTGATTAATCCGGTAATTGATAATTAATTGATTTGATTAATCGTAATATTAGTCGGATATGTTTAATAAAATATAAAAATAATTAATTTATTAAACTAATCGTAATATTAGTCGGATGTGTTTAATAAAATATAAAAATAATTAATTTATTAAACTAAATATATTAATTTAATAAAAAAATTGTAGTGATTAATCGGAGTATAATTAAAATCGAATCGACAGAGTATATTGGAACGATTAATCGGGTGATCAATCGGTAAAATCGGTGATTTTTAGAACAAAGAGTATAAGATAAATATTTTTTACGGTAATATCTGTTTAAACAAATATCAACGAGCGAGAATCGAAACTCAAACTATCTCATTGTGCCATGAATACAATTTTAGGGGTCGTTTGGTTAAAAGTAATGAAAAAGGGGAAGGGAAACAACAGGATCCATTACGTTTATTAGCTTTTTTTTTAAGTTATTCCCTTTCACCTTTTTAATTATTGGGTTTATCTAATACACCTTAATCCTCATTCCCCGATGTCCACTAGTTTTTCAATTTTCTATCCCGTGTCAATATCCTAGCTGTTCCCTCTTATAAATGGTTACACCTCCTGCTCATTCACCAACAAAAAAACTATAACATCGAAGATGAACAAGTCGAGCAACCTTCCTTTCAACATTCTCTCAGGTAATTCATTCTTCTTTTTCCATCATTTTCTCACTCATCTGATCATTTTTCCATCACTGTAATGGTATGTTTTTGTGTTTTTTTTGCTTTTACTTTCTTCGTTTTTGAACATTCATCGGGTTTAAAAAAAATTATTTCAATGTAATCAGTTGTTCATCTTTCATGTCATGTATATATGTATGTATATATTTATATATATATATATGCATATAATTTTTTGTCATTTTATACAGAAATGGCTCGAATCGGTACTTCCATAAGAAGTAGAAACCAGGAGTATATTCGTTTTATAATTACTATGACTAATTGTTAGATATAATTGATGATAGCTGGACATAAACTATCAGAAGTTTTTATCAGGACTTATATCAGCATTTACTGAAGAGTGACGTCATTAGTACTTATATCAGTACTTGATGATCAGCAAATGCCGTCATCAGGATTTGTTACTTCAGTAGATATTCGAGGAGGAAAAGGAAAGCAGGAATTCAAGGAGGTGAAGGACTTTATCTCAGAAGCAATCATACATGGATATATTTCCTTATTGTAATATAATAGGATTCCTTATTTGATTGTGTAGTTGTGCTCTATATAAAGCACAGATTAGCTTTACTAGAAATAGTAGATACGACATCGATGTTTAGACATCGGCATGTAATGAACCCGATGTTAAAATCCTGTTTAACATCGGTTTAGAAAAAAGCGATGTTGAATACGAATACTGACATCAGTTTCACATAGTAGGCGTTGTCTATGTTCAGAAATTAAAAAGGCCAAATATATGCTTTTAACTTTGACATCGGTTAATTTTGTTAACCGTTGTCTATGGCCTGTTTTAAAAAAATAAAAATTTACTTATCTTTTTCCCTCCATTTCAGTACACTTTTCCCCCCTTTAATTTTAACAAAAAAATTCTCCCCCCTTTCATTTCCCTCTTTCCAAAAGTATCTCCCCTCTTTCCCTCTTTACTCGCACACCCCTCGCACACCCGACTCTCTCTCTCTCAAACATCGATGGCACCTCTCTCTCTCTCTCTCTCTATCTCGAACCTCAACTTCATCTCAAACACCAAAACACCACGACTCTCCCTCGTCTCTCTTCTCTTTCTTTCTTTTCTTGCCACTCCCACTCGTAAACCCTAATTAGAAACTAGTACATAATCAACACTGAAATTGGACCTGATTAGGAACCAAATCGAGCTTCAAATTGGTAAGGTTAGACCTAAATAGTGGCTTTAGAGCTTGAAAAGGGTCATGGGTTTCGTTCTAAAAATATCGTCGAGTTCTTGTGTACATCCCTCTATCTCCCTCGCTCTCTCTCTCTCCCCCCTATCTCTCTCCCTCTCTGCTATACACACACTATATGTGAACACACACTTACTTCTTTATTACACACACATCTCTGCACTCCCTTCTCTCCTCTTTCGTACACATATGTGTACCCTTATTTTAGGGTTTTTCAATTGATTCAATCTTTCTCTCTTTCTCAGGCTGATTTCGAAATTAAGACTTGTTTAAGTTTGGGGCTTCATTCGAGTTCAATTTGGGCCTTTAGGGTTTGAATCAAGTTTAAGGGAACTCTGTCACTTGTGTTATATATGTTAATTTTTATATGTTATTGAATGTGCAATTTGATATGTTGGTTGATTTCGTGTTGAATTGTCTTTTTTGTTCATATGTATGGATGTTTGTGTTATCTATATTATTGATCTAAAGTTCTTCTTATTGTTCCGATTGATTGATTTTTTGTCTAAACGTTGTTGATTTAGTTGAATACTGCAAGTTTATTGAACTATTGTTGATCTAAAAGTGTCGATCTTGAGATACTTCTACTTAATTAATATTGTTCAATGTTCTCAATTTGAGCAGGTGATAAGAACATTCTTGTTCCTTAAAGATAATTTCCAGCATTGATTGAGATTCAATTACAACATATTAACTAGTTTAGATTTGTAATATCATTGAGTGGTGAGGGAATGTGTACACAATGGAAATAAACTGATTTCATAATCAGCGGAAGAGGCTTCTTCCCGGGGGTACTAGAAAGTACATTTAAAATAATTATTGTTAAATGTAATTTTAAATAATTTGGCTTGTTAATTTGAAATGGGAAAAAACCCTTTACAGGCCCTGCCCTCATTAAGTAACAGGTGTAGAGGGAAGACAGATTTGAGAGAGATTAATGGAAGTAGTATGAGATAATTTAGAGAGAGAAGTGATAGTTTGAATCAGATTAGGATGCTATGAAGCAGTAAGGGACTTGACTCTCTCTAATTATAGGGGGATATGGTTGGGAATAAAGAAATCAGTTCTAGAGAAAAAATTTATCATCTGTAATACTTATTAAATTACTTTTAATTATTTTTATGAAATCTCCTGAATAGGTAGAATTGAAATAGTTGCAAGTTGTTGCTGGACCTTGTCCATGATAATATAATGTCAGCATTAACAAATACTCCGCCCCACTTTCACCCTTCCATTTCTGCAATTATTGCAAACTGAAGTCACTTGATCCACGGAGAAGCTACTTGGCAGTATGTCATGTATTTTCTCTTTGGTCCGATGTTTGTGATACGTTTTAAAATTGTATTCAGTATTTTTTTTCGTTATTTCTTCTCATAAAATGAACACTTATGGGAGGGGAATAAATGATTTCTTTCAAGATATAACTGGAGTTATTGTCAGAGCAAAAAATTATAGAATCATATTGTGAGTTACAGACTTTTAGAAGATCTCAATAATGGATTTATGCTGTAATGATCAGAAGCATGAAACTAATGACTCATCATATTCAGAGGATATATTTGATTGAATGACGATACAATACATCTTTACGGACAACTTATTTTTCATTAAAGCACAGACTGATGGTCATTGTTCTGAGAAAATTTACACACTATAAAAGAATATTTGCTATTTTATGAACTTTATGATTTTAACTTTACTTTTATTTTATCAATAATTTTATGTAATTTAAGTTGGGCAGGGGCAAATTTTCTTAAACAGAGATAATACAAAATTGTGAAGTATGTGATTGTCTTTTTGATACAAAAACTGTAGTAGCAATGTGAGAGTACAGTGAGTTTTTATCATACCTTGGTCTATCAAGGCACCAATTAAGTGCAGGTTGAATGCTTAATGCAACTGAACTCTTAACCATAAACAAGTTGTCGAAGCTTGCTTACTTTCTATCTAATAATAATAGGCTGAAGTTTTGGAAAGAGATGAAGGAATCAGAAGTGAATATAACGAGCTTGAAACTGTCTGGTTTATGGTTGGGTCTTTGTTTCAGGTTATTTATCAGCGTCCCTCTTTTAGAAACAAAGTATACTGCTATTCTGTAATCTAGATGGTAATGTTGTGTTCTTTCTGTTGCAACAATATCCTTATGACATACCCACAGAAGCCTTTCCTTTTGAGATATTGCCTTTGTTGCAGTTCAATCTTGTGTTGTACATTTGCAGGTTTGCCTTACTAAGTGCTCAATAGTACATCTTAACTAAGAATCATAAAATAGTTGCTTCATGAGTTCCTTCATTTTCTTCAAGAATCCATGTACTTCAAAAAAATTTACTTAAAATCTTGTTTGATAAAAAGATAGGAAAGGAAGATTAATACCTCTTACAATAGCTTGTCTAAAATAAATCTCCTTTGGTTAGTTCTATTGACTATTAAATAATTGCAATGGGAATTAATTTGAGCATAACTTTCGTTAGTAAGAAGAGAAAGGAGCCGTGATTTTTTCAACTAATATTTTGACCTACTTTTGATACTTTGATAAGATTCATCTAAATTGTGCGATCAATTTTGAACTTAGAGGGTGAGTTTGGCACGAAGATGCTGTTCAACAAGTTGTAGATCGTCCATACAAGGTCGGGGATCCAATTTTTGTATGGTATGATGTTTAATTGGAAATTTGCAATTGTATAATGTTCAACATTTTTGTGCTAAACAATGGTTCCTATGCGGAGGGGCCCTTCTAGGCTTTAGGTTTCATACTTTTAATATTACAAAATGTGAAAAGCCATTACTAGCTGGTACTTATTGTAGGTGTGGTCCACAGCCTAATTCCAAATTGCATATAAACTATGGTTTCGTGGATGATGATAATCCTTATGACCGTATTATGATTGAGGTGATTATTTTACTTTCACCAGCGCGTAATACTCTTTTTGTTAGGGTGATTTTGGTGCATGTGAACACTAATCGCACCATAATTCCATAGAGGATTAAGCGTTACGAATAGTACAAATGGCAAGAAACCAGAGGAGTTGATGAGGAATTTCTCATCCGTGACCTTCCTAAGGATGTGTGAAGGGACATAAACCGCCATCTTTGTTTGGCTATACTGACTAGAGTAAGTGGCTAAGTACAATGCAACAAGTTAGCACATTGTTTTACATTTTAGCTCTCATTTATATTTTCATTTGATACATTTGTGTTGCATATCGTATATCTCATGCTAGTACTACAATTACGTTTCTATTGGCACAGTCTCTTTGGATGCAAAACATTTTCTAGCCTAGACAAAGGCGGTGTTATTCAGTACTTACCGCGTAGCCTTATTTTTAGATGTATATATCAAAAACAACCAAGCTTGACCAGGTATTGTATACTGTATGGGTGATAGATAACGGCATTTTATGTGAATACTATACTACACTGCAGAATTGGATTACATAATGTTGAAATATAAAAAAAAATATAGATCTGAACTAGATAATGAAATTATATGAAGTTGCCAAATATTTTACAGTGCTTGTATTTTGGATCCCCTGACCCTCAATCCTGGCTTGTAGGTGCCAATGTGTGCAAGCATGGATGAACAATTGTTGGATGCTATGTGTGATCGACTTAAGCCAGTTCTTTACACAGAGAAGAGCTGTATTGTCCGTGAAGGTGATCCAGTTGATGAAATACTTTTTGTGATGCGTGGAAAGATTTTAACAATGACCACCAATATATAAACTCTTGACAAGTCCTTAGTTAAAAGAGTCTGGATAACTAAGTTATTTTATTGTTATTGGTTGGGATGTTTATTTTAGACTTGGAATGTATGTCCGAATCGATTGTTGGAATATTGTATGTTAAGAAATTTGGTATCAATGTAGCTTTATGTTTATGTTGGATGTTTTTGGTTGGATGTTGCATTGTTTGGTATTTTTTTGGTTGTGTAAATGCAATTGGTTCATGTGGCTGTAAAACAGGACCAGGATGTCATGTAATTTACACCATATTAACATCACAATGGTAAATGTAAACCGATGTAAAAAATATACAAAAGACATCATGTAAAATAATATTAAACAAAAAAGAACTAAAAAACCGATGTGAAATAGTCATTTGACATCGGTTCTGAGAAATTGGATGATGTTAAACATAAAGATTTAACATCGGTTTCGTGAAGAACACCCATGTCTTATCCATCATTTCACATCGGGGGGCTAATTTAACCGATGTCTGATCAAACATTTCACATCGGGCAACTAATCCAACCGATGTCTGATCTAGCATTTCACATCGGTTTGTTTGAAAGAATTTTAATAAATGGCTTTTAGAGCTTGTAGGTTTCATTTTTTAATGGATAAATACCTCATAATATACTCATATTCACCTAAAAATACTGTAATATAAGCTGAAATTTGTTGCAAAGACATCACATTTAATTTTAAAACCAATGTATAGCACTGTAATAGACACCAGTTGTTAACCGATGTCAAAGGATGATGACATTTAACATCACACGCGAAGATATCGGTTCAGATTTTTTTAACATTGGTTCTGAACCGATGTCTGATCCCATATTTCTAGTAGTGTAGGTTCATGCTATAAGTAATTGCGAACATTGTTATATCATTCGCATAACCTAGCAGCTCTCAAGGATATTTGTTCATCCTTTTGAGAGAGTATGTTTATAATAAGTTTTTTTTTGTTAATATAAAAACTGTTGATTTTGTTGAAGTTTTGTCAGATTATTTGAATAAACTGTATTCACCCCCCTCTACAGTTGATTACGGACCTAACATTAATTGCGTTGTCTTGTTACATATGATGTCGTACTCGATTAGAAATACATTATATAATTATCAAAGTATACAACTTGATAGAAGGACTAGAAGAAAAAGGAGATTGCATAACTTGAATTGAATGATAAAGGGGAGTGACACTATGTGTAGGAATTTTCTTCGTGTAAATCGGAGAATATTTTGTGTACTCCTTGAGATAGTTAGAGATATAGGTGGGCTGAATGAGACAAGAAATATGTGTTTAGAGGAGATTGTTGCTGATTTTTTATACGCATTAGCTCACCATAAAATAATTGAACAATCGGTGGTTATTTTTATAGAAGCGGTGAAACCGTTAGTAGGCAATTCCATGCATGTTTATTTACAATCTTGAAGTTACATTAGGTGCTACTTAAAAAAACAACACCCATACCTGATGATTACTATGACGAGCGATGGAAATACATCAAGGTATATTATTCATTTTCTCTATAAAGATAATACATAAATATTATACATAATTTAAAATGAAAATTTACTTGATTGCAGAATTCTCTAGGTGCATTTGATGGTACAATGATTAACGTGACCGTACCTTCTAAGGAATGATCAAAATATCGAACAAGAAAAGGCACTCTTACGATGAATGTGTTAGAAGTATGCTCACCTGATATGGAATTCATTTATGTATTGCCTGGTTGGGAGGGATCTGCTCATGATGGTCGAGTTCTTCGAGATGCAATTTCTAGGCCTAATGATTTAAAAATTCCGAAAGGTAATCAATATCATTAGTATATATATTTAATTTGTGTTTATATAATAATGTGAATAAAAAAAATTGTGACTAGGTTGTTATTATGTATGTGATGGATGAAATACTAATGGAGAGGGATTTTTTATACCATATAGAGGACATCTTTATCACCTCATAGATTGGGATATCGGTTCACGTCAACCACACACGGCTAAAGAGCATTTCAACTTAAAACATGCAAGAGTTAGAAATGTTATTGAACGTTGTTTCGGACTATTGAAGGGGAGATGGGAAATACTTAGAAGTCCATCTTAGTTTAGTTTGCAAACACACGGTCATATTGTTCTTGCATGTGCTTTATAACATAACTTGGTTTAAAGATATATACCTCCAAGATCGTTTAATGACAATAAGTTGTATGGGGAGGTTGATAGTGACGTTGATGAATGTGATGAAGATGGTGAAGCAGAGTACATAAACACTATTTCCGTAACAGATCCATGGACTAATTTCAGAAATCGAATGGCTCAAAATATGTTCAACGAGTGAAGAACTAGACATAATCGCAGATTTACCTTGTGATATTACTTCAAATTGTTTATTATTTATTATTTTTTCTTGTATATTAATTGAACGTAATATATTTAAATTTGTTTTTATTTATGTTCCAAAGTTCAGTACACGTGCTCTTTTTTTTGGCATTTCTTATTTCTTAATACTACAGTTGAACCTCGATTAAGTAATAATCGTTAAAGTAATAACCTCGTTAAAATAATATTTTTTCTAGTCCCAACATAATGGACACAATGTATTTTTACTCCCGATAAAGTAATAAACTCGCTGAAGTAATTTTTTTCTCGGTCCCAACCCTATTACTTTAAAGAGGTTTAACTATATTTTGCATCTTTTATGTGGTGTGATTGTTATGATAGGATAAAAAAAAGTAATGCAAATGGAAATGGCAGGGGCTGAAAGACTGCCGATGAAGATAAAGTTCTTGTCTCTGTATTGTTGGAGTTAGCAGAAAATGGGTTTAGGAATGGATACATGTTTCCCTTGGAGGAAGTGATAGGCAATGGCATTCTTGGATGTGGTTTAAAAGCGATACCACATATTGATTCAAGACTTAAAACCCTTGTTCGCAAGTTCAGAGATATTGCTCAGATGCTTTCTACTAGTGGGTTTAGGTGGGATGATGACAAAAAGATGATTTCTGGAAAGATCTGTGTATGATGAATATTACAAGGTGTGGTCTCTATTTTTTTGGTTAGTTATTTATTAGTTTTCTATGCTTCTTTAATGTCTATTATTTTTTTGTTTTTTTCAGACTCATACCTCATGCAAGAACTTGTATGGGACTGCCTTTCCGTACTTTAATGACATGATGAACATTTATGGCAAGGACTAAGCTACTGGAAAGCTGGCTGAAGGTTTTGTTGATGCAGTCAACAACATGGAAAAAACAACCCCTGCTCAAGTCACGCTTGACTCAAGTAACAACGAGGAAGATGTTGTAGGCGATAATGCCCCTCAAACGGTTGAATCTGAGGCTCCCCCGTCAAAAAAAGCAAAAATTGAGAAAAACTCCAATAAAAAGAAGGGGAAGAAAATCTAGTTATTGCAGTATCTAAAATTTCTAGTCTACAATCTTTCATGAAAGATATGAATGCTCATCTCTCCATCATGGCTAATGTTATGTCACGTGCACATGAAAGAAAGCAAAACTAGCAGAAAAAAATGAGAAAGTTATTGAAGAATTACTCTCGTTTAATTTGAAATGTGTTAGTACTATTCAGGTTTTTGAGGCAGCCAATATTCTAACATCACAACCGAACAAGCTCGTGATTTTTAATAAGTATCCAGCTGCATTGAAAGCTTCCTTTGTCAAAAGTCTTATTGGTAGTAATAATGAAAATTTTGCTTCAATAATCAAGATAAATAATCCAATAAGTTGTATTTGAGAAGACGAATCTCTTTTTATATTTCTGTTTCTGCGTTTTCTTTTTGTTAGATAGACTAAGACAACATGATTATATACATTGAGCTTGTTTTGGAGAGACAAATCTTTTTTTATATTTTTATTTCTGCCTTTCCCTGCATCAGCTTCTGGGATTTTTTTTTGGAATTTTTCAGAGAATTGTAGCCCTGAACCATTGAGTTTGGCTTATATTATGTTAAATGAGTGTTGTTAAATGATTATATTTTGTCTTCTCTGCTTTCACAGAGGGTTGTATGTTACTACCTAGCTTTCCATATTTAATTAAATAAAATTTATATATGAAATTTTTTAACTCTAAGTGAACAATAATAATGTCTTGTTTAATTTCATTTTAAAATATTCATTTTATTTTATGTTATATAAATAAGATATTAATTGTTATTTTTATGATTTTTTGAAAATAACAAAGATAACATCTCTTTAAATTATTATAGACAAATGTTTATCAATTATGTTTGTATAACTAATTTGTTGGTTTTTAAAATTTGTTAATAGTTTCCTAATAGTTATTATTTAAATAACTAAATCTTTAAACATAATACATAGTTATCCCTATCTTATTTAAAGAAAAATCGCCCAAAATACTTGCTCTAAATGAAAAAAATTGATAAAATCAATCAATTTTTTTTATAAAATTGCATCAAAAGAACTCTTATCAACAAATTAGCCAACTTTGATCGTTCGAATCTGACCTTGGCCGATACATATATTTAGACTATACCCATTTAATACCCAAAATCACAATACACGTACATGTATGTTACTCTATATTGTATACATAGTAAAATGAAGATAAGAGACTCCACTAGAATAATAATTTAAATAAAATAGTAAAATGGAGATAAGAGACTCCACTAGAATAATACATAGACAGTGTATTGCGAATTTTTCTCAGATCAGAAAATATGAGTACTCAGAAAGTTAGTTGTATTAAGGTTCCTCAGTTCGATAAATCAAGGTATAATCTATGAAAGAAGAAAATGCTTTTATATATTCAGGCTTTGAATCTAAAATATATGAATTTATTAAGGAAAGGAAGACATGTGCCTATAAAGGAGCATCCAGAGATCCCGGGATCCAGAATGTCAGTTCCTGAATCAGAATGGACTGATAGGGATAAATAATTGGTTGCTTTGGATGGAAGCTTGCAGCTTATTTTGGTGGATTCAATGGATGATGATATGAGTCACCAAATTATGGTCTGTGAAAGTTCCAAGCACATGTGGGAGACCATAGAACTGCTGATGGAAAGAACTGAAGACTTCAGGTAAAATTGACTAGATATGTTGACTTCACAATATGAGGCCTTTAAGTCATTGTCTGAAGAAAGTATAACCCAAGTCTTTGAAAGGATTAACAAGTTGTTGAATGAATTGAGTATTCATGGCAAGACTTATCCTCAAAGAGAAGTCAACATGAATTTTATGGTTGTCCTATGTAATATCTGGGATATTGCGTGTAATTATTTTTATCAATAAAATATTATTTTATGATTATTATGTGATTTTTGGTAAATTATTGGATGATTGGTGTGGATATGTGGATGCTTAAATGTGGTAAAGTATAAGTATGTTTATTTTATTATGTCCAGAATAAAATAAAGATAATTAAGGTATTTTTCTGGTAATTTTTGAAGTGTTTGATTTATGAATTTATTAATTATTTACAGAATAATTACAAAATTATTTTATAAAGCCGGGAATCAACCGACTTCAACCGTTTTTGTATTTTTATAACCCAAAACTCTTCCGGAAACTCCTTCCTATCCTAATCTGGTAATTTCGGATATTTTCCGTGTTTTAACTTTCTCGATCCGGATTACGGTTTGACCCGTGCGCGTCCCGGCGCACAATTTTCGATACGATAATCATTTCGATAAAGCAACAAAACCCGTATTCTCAAAGAACATGATACTATTACATTATTTTAGTATAAAGTGTTTTATAAGAAGCCTGATTTGGATAAATATCCAATACGGGTACCAAATCGGATCGTTTTTGCAGTGACTTAGCGGCTAAGTAACTAATTTATTGATCCAAAATGATCCAACACGATCCAATATTCCATAAATATATATAGCCCTTTTATTATTTCATTTTATTCGTATAATCATAATCGATCAGTAAAAATATCAAATTTACAGAGAAAAACCCTAAAAACGTTGCGTTCTTCATAATCAAACGCACAAACGAAGGCGTTATCGAACTCCGATTCGGGTATGCTACATATCAAAACGAAGTTCTCGAAAAACTCTTCCTGAATCAATCATCTATTTTTGTGTAGAAATCAAGGTATTTTTCTTATTTAATTAATTTATTTCGAATTATAACTATGAAAATTTGTTCTTGATGTTGTTGATATGATTTGATGATTCCATCGTGTAGATAATCTTTTTCTGGTCATTCTGGTATATTATATGTCAAAAATAGAGTTCAATAACATATAGAAAAGGGTGTTTGATTCTCAGAAATAATATTAGGGTTCTTGGTATGAATATTCTTAATTCGATTTGGGGATTTCGTTTTGGTTGATTCTGGGTTTGATTAAGTTGCATCAGCTGATAGATCGTGTTATGAGCAATCAAAACATGTAAACACATCAAGGAGTGGAGGCCTGGAATAACTCGTCGGAAAACCTTGAGTTCATCGGTTTTAATGGCGATTTTCGCCGGATTTTGTGTTAGAATCGTTTTATGTTGTGTTTAATGATGCTAATGGCTTCCTGGAAGAGTTTAGAGTACAAACCACACTAAAATCAGGCCAAACGATCAGGTTTTGATCGTTGTTGAAGCCCTGCCGGAAAACGCTCCGGTCGCGTGAATTGAATTAGTTAGTGAACCGTATGAGGTAAATTAACTAGAGAAATAAGAAAGTAAAGTTGTGTATATCGGATAAGGCAAATGAATGATGGGACAACGAAAGCGAATGAAGAAATTTTTAATAATAACTAGATAATCAATTAATACGTTATGAAGATGAAGCATACCTCAATCATGTGGGAGATATTTACCGTGAAGATTCAAGATTGAAGAAATGCCAGTTACGAGTAAACTTTGAATGTGTTCATCAAGTAATGGTTGGACTTTCCCACTCAAGTAAGTGAGTTATAGTAAATTAGATGCTTATAACTGGGTCAGCAAAGAAGGTTCAGTATGGAAAGACATAAGGGGAGATGGAGGTATAGTGATTTGACTGCAACCATTTTTAAAAAGTGATGCTTTAAAACCAAATGAATTCTTTCACAAGACTATAATAGTGCTGGTCAAGACCACGTGCTGGTTATCAGAAGTTGAACAAGTTAACAAATAAGAATAAGTGTATGTTTTCAAGGATGATAAATTGTTAATTAGAGAGCTTGAATTGAAACACGAACTAGAAGAATTCTAGAATAATTTATAATTGAACTCAGTAGTGATAATCTGTTATAATCAGAAGATATGAAAAATGTATGGTATAATAAGAATTGTTCACGATAATTTTAAATTGAACTAAAAATATGGGTTGTGCTGGCTAGTAGTATATGTGGTGGTGAAATAGTGAGTATAAAAGATGGTAGTTGGTTGGTACACTTGTAGATGGAATGTGGGTTGTTTGATGGATTGTTGGTGTCGGCTTAAGTCCGACTGGTAGCCAATAATATAAAGGAGATGCTGCCCAAATTTTTCGAAAAATACCCTACTCTTAAAAATAGAAAGTATACTCCCGTGTGTTATTGACCTTCATGTTGATACTCCAAACAACTGTGATCTCGGCTCTCGAAAAAGGTTGTTACAGCCAATCCGACTATCTATAATTGGTCTTTGATTTCGTTTAGCTAGTCATCACTTGGTGCAATTGATCAATTAAGTGAGTTAATTGGTTAATTTTACCAATTAATGGTCAGTTAGATGGAAATCGATTCCAATCATATTAAGTCAAATTTTGATGTGACATTTAAATCCGAAATCAAAGCAATGAGGAATTTGGAGAAGGTAAGGACACCAGTTGAATTCAGAAATTGTTGCAAGTGTGTGAAGCTTCACTTGAATAAATATGCCCTTTTTAATGGACAAGAGAAATAAAAAGTTATTTGAATGGATAAGTGAAAGAAATGTTTCCAAGAACTAAAGATTTAAGATAAAGCAAAGAGAAGGAAGGAAGGAAAGGAAGAAGGGAGGTGGAATAAAGAAGATATTAATAACTACACCAATACGGATTTTACTAGACAATCAAAGAAATTTTATCATCTGCAATAAAGTTTATTAAAAGATTTCTTGTTTTTAAATTGTTTTGATAATCATACAATAAATGATTTACCAAGTAATTCTGTTTTGGATAAAGTGTGAGATACCGATTTAATACAGTTTCTGATTGATATTGATACTTAGGTTGTTGTTAAATATCGAAAGTGGTATTAATATAAATGATTTATTTTACTTCAGAATGGGATGTTGTGAGCATCAAATTTCGTATTGATATCTAATTTGATATGACACCAAAATGAGTATTAATGTCAAAAGTTCGATTTTGAAGAAGCTATGAGAATGAAGAACGGAGATAGGAAAGGAAGTGGAATCAAAAAGGGCGATAAAGAAACTTTATAAGATGCCATGATATAGGGAAAATATGGGTAATATGAAAGACAGAAGTAAGGTGAAAAATTTAGGAAACATTTGCAAATTGAGATAGGGAATGCATCCCAGGAGTACGATCAAGTATCGAGGGCTAAAAGAAAATTTCTAGTGACCAGACATAAGGAGAAAATGGGGGAAAACATGTAAATAAATTTTACACCTACCCAAGAGTTAAGGAGGGACATCAAAGGCTAGATAGATACATTCCTCCATGAAACGCCGTAGTGAAATCACCTGAGAATTAAAGGTGAGGAAAGCGTTAATTGCATCATTATCGATAGGTTATCCAAACCCAGTCTTGCTCTTTTATTTACACACAGTTCATCCAATAAGTGGGTTAGTTGCTGCTTGCAGAAATGGTGGTACGTCATCAGATCCAGAAGTTGATTGTAAATGATAAATATTGTTTGATTTGAGATTTGACAGGAGTATTCAGAATATGATGAATTATGTCGAACCAGAATAGTATATACCACTCCTAGATGATCGGGCATTAAGTAAGGCCAAATTAAAAGGTAGGAATTTGGTTACGATAACTCAAGGAATTCAAGCTACTTTGAGAATATCATACGAGATATAGGTGTCAAAGAAGACTTTCTGATAGTATGGCACAAAGAAAGGATAAACGTCATATATGACTAGACGTCAAGGAAAGCATTGCAGTCAGTTTCGTATGAGAACTTCTTAGAACCAAAACAAATGATAATATGGGATACAATATGCTGGTAATGCCTCCAGGTTAGTGCATTTTCTTCAAAACAGTACGAAAATTTCGCTCAGCAAATATACTCGATTGTGATTCAAGGAAAATAAGATATGGTGATAAGCTTGTGCGTCAATCATATGTTAGATATATTTGATAATGTCATGTCTAATATGATTTGTGTTTAGTTTTCAGATCTTACTTAACAGGACAAATCAATAGTTAACTGGAAATCAGTACTTATACTGGAGTCAAGACTTACGATATCGGAACTTAAGTTGTCAGTACTTAAGTTATTAGGAGATATTTATCAGGAGATAATATCAGGAGTTAAGGAGGCGTTCAGATAAGGAAGGCGGCTGATTGAAAGGAAAGAAGATCAAGACAAACGCAAGAAGAGATATGCATGAAGAAGGAATTTTTTGAAGAATAGAATACTTGGAAGAAAGGATAACTAGTTGATATATTTTAGGAAGCAGAATTATATTCCATATCAATTAGAATTTATCTTGTAACTGTGTAGTATATAAACACAGACATAGGTTTTACACTATATGTGTTATCATAATCGAAGTTATTATTCATTGTAACCCTAGCAGCTCTCGTGATAATTTGTTCATCATTGAGAGAGGACAGTTCCATATTGTAACAGAGTTTATTGTGTTGAATAAAATCTGTTTTCTGTTACTTGTGTTCTTATAGTCAATTTGATTGTGATAAACACTGTATTCAACCCCCTTCTACAGTGTGTGAGACCTAACAAGTGGTATCAGAGCTGATCTGTTAACACACAAACAGTTTAAGATCCAAAAACAATCATGTCTGAAGAAGAACAAACTCCAACCAAGCCCACCAAAACTGAAGAACCTCCAAAGACTCAAATCCATAATCGATATGAGACTATTAGAGTTCCCATACTGAAACCATCTAAATATCCCATATGGAAGGTGAGGATATCTATGTTTCTGGAAGCTATAGATCCAGAATACCTTGACAGAATCAATGAAGGACCACACAAGCCAACCAAACTCTCTGTTGTAGTTGCAGGGGAACCAACAAAGTCTGTACCAAAGGAGAAGAGTGATTACACTGCTGAAGATATCTCATCGATTGCTAAGGATGCTAAGGTACGACACTTGCTGCATAGTGCCATTGATAATGTCATGTCAAATAGGGTAATTAATTGCAAGACTGTAAAGGAGATATGGGATGCCTTGGAGACAAGATGCCAGGGAACTGATTCAATTAAGAAGAACAGGAAGACTATACTAAATCAAGAGTATGAGCACTTTGACTCAAAACCTGATGAGTCATTGACTGGTTTATATGACAGATTTGTCAAACTCTTGAATGATTTGTCACTAGTTGACAAGGAATATGATCTTGAAGATTCAAATCTTAAATTCCTGTTAGCTCTTCCTGAAAGTTGGGATTTGAAGGCCACCACAATAAGAGACAACTATAATCTTGAAGAAACAACTCTTAATGAAATTTATGGGATGCTCAAGAATCATGAACTTGAGATGGAACAAAAAAGCAAGAGGAATGGAAAAAAGTCAAGGACAAGTGCTCTAAAGGCTGAGGAGGAATCCCCCAAAGCAGCTGCCTCAAGAAAAGGAAAATGAAAAGTTCTCATCACAAAGTCTGATACTGAGTCATCAAGTTCTGATAGTGATGATGACTCAGAAACTGAAAGATTACCTGAGATGGATGCTGATGAAGAGATGATGAAGCTGTGTACTCTTATGGTGAAAGGAATCACAAGGATTGCATACAGGAAATTCAGAAAGGGAAAGAAATTTTCCAGGAAAGGTGCAAGTTCTGATAAGAAGGGTTTCAGAAAATCTGAAGGCAAAGGAGGAAAGTCTGACAAAGGAGATTACTCAAATGTCAAATGCTACAACTGTGGTGAGAAAGGCCACATATCTCCTGATTGCAAGAAAGTGAAGAGTGACAAAGGTAAGGCTCTTGTCACAAAGAAGAAAAGCTGGACATACTCTTCAGATTCTGAAAGTGAGGTGAACTATGCCTTGATGGCAAATGCTGATAGCAGTTCTGATGCTGTTGAGTTAAAGGTACCTCAAACTACTTATGCCTTTCATACTGATGATATTACTGAGTTGAGAAGATATATTAAAACCATGTTCATTAGTTATAGAGATCAAACTTTAACATGTGAAAGATTAACTTATGAAAATCTTGCTTATAAAAAGAGGAATGATTATTTAAAAAAAGAGTTAGGTATGTTCCATCAAACTCAGAAAGATAGAGATGATGCCTTTTATGTTAGGGATGAAATACTTAAAATGAATGATTCTCCAAAAACTGAGTTAGAAAAGGAAAGAGAGATTATCAGGATTTGGACTAACTCTGGCAGAACAATTCAGAGTTTGTTAAGTAGTGGAAACTGGAAAGAAGGCTTAGGTTATGGAGATGATAAGAATGATAAGGGAACTGTAGAAATTGAGCCTATAGTTGTTAAACAAAAGCCGAAGGCAAATCTTGTTAAGTTTGTAGCTGTAAAGTCTGATATTGATAAATCAGAAGTTAAAGAGAAATTAACCTCTGACAAACCAAAATAGGATAAGCAAACTGAAGTTAACATAGTCTTAATGACAAAGAAGCAGCTTAAGCATAAGCTGAAAGACGTTAAGAATATAAACAAGGTAAAGCTCCCTAGGAAAAATAGGAATGGAAAGGAAGGTGTGAATAAAAGCAATGATTATAAGCCTGTTCCTAATGCTCCTAGAAAAAAATGTTATAACTGTGGATATTCTAACCATCTGGCTTCTTTTTGCAGGAAAAATAAGAACATAAACTCCTTACCTTCAAAGTCAGGAGTTAAGAGTCAGTCTGTTAGATATAGGCCACAAAATCCTTGTTTTCATTGTGGTAGTTTATGTCATTCTATTTATACTTGTAAGGAATATCATAGTTTGTACTATGATTATTATCAAATAAAACCTTCTTTAAAGAAAGTTAGCATTATTCCTTCTAGTGTAAGTTCTGATGCAAATTCTGATAGTGAAAATGCTGATAAGAAAAATGTTAACATAAACTCTGATGCTAAATCCGCTGCAAATGTTAACAAACTTATAAGGCCAAAGGATCCAAGCAAGTCTGGGTCCTTAAAACTAATCATTAGTGGTCTTTGTGATTGCAGGGCAACAGGAAAAACATCCTAGTTCTGGACAGTGGATGTTCATGACATATGACTGGAAATAAAGCCCTGCTATCAGACTTTGTGGAGAAAGCTGGCCCAAGTGTTTCTTATGGAGATGGCAACATGGGAAAAACTTTGGGATATGGCAATATCAATCTGGGGAATGTCATCATTGAAAAAGTAGCTCTAGTCTCAGGACTTAAACACAATTTGCCGAGTGTTAGTCAAATCTGTGACAGAGGTTATCATGTGGATTTCTTTGAAGAACACTGTGAAGTTGTAAGCAAATCTATAGGCAAGATTGTTCTAAAAGGATACATGCATGGTAACATTTATGAAGCCAAGCTTTCAACAAGTACTGATGGTTCTGCAATCTGTCTGTTAAGTAGAGCATCAATTGAAGAAAGCTGGAATTGACACAAGAAACTCTCTCATTTAAATTTTAACAATATAAGTGAACTAGTCAAGAAAGATCTTGTGAGAGGATTGCCAAAATCAGTATTTTCTCCTGATGGCCTTTGTGATTCCTGTCAAAAGGCAAAACAAAGAAAATCTTCATTCAAGAGCAAGACCGAATCTTCAATTCCTGAGCCTTATCACCTACTTCATGTTGATCTATTTGGTCCAGTGAATGTCATGTCTATTGCAAAGAAGAAATATGCTATGGTCATAGTGGATGAGTTCACCAGATACACATGGGTGTATTTCTTGCACACAAAAAGTGAAACTGCATCTATCTTGATTCATCATGTCAAACAACTGGATAAAGTGGTTAAAGACTCTGTGAAAATCATAAGAAGTGATAATGGCATTGAGTTCAAGAATTTGATTATGGAAGAGTTCTGCAAATACCACGGAATCAAGCAGGAATTCTCTACTCCTGGAACTCCATAGCAAAATGGAGTTGTTGAAAGAAAGAATAGAACTCTTATTGAAGCTGCACGAACTATGCTTGATGAGGCAAAGTTACCAACCTATTTTTGGGCTGAAGTTATGTAGACTGCTTGTTTTACTCAAAATGCAACACTCATTAACAAGCATGGAAAGACACCATATGAGATGGTGAAGAAAAAGAAGCCAAATATGAAGTATTTTCATGTATTTGGATGCAAGTGTTTTGTTCTTAAGACTCATCCTGAACAGCTATCCAAATTTGATCTAAAAGCTGATGAAGGAATTTTTGTTGGATATTCACTTTCCACAAAAGCCTTCAGAGTCTACAATTTAAGAACAAGGGTTGTCATAGAATCTATCAATGTCTCTTTTGATGATAAGAAGATAACTGGACTTGAAGATTTCAATGATCATGATCAGCTGAGATTTGAGAATGAAGTTTTAAATTCTGATTCTGTAAATTCTGACAGTCTAAATCCTGATACTGCAAACTCTGATGGATTAAACTCTGATGTTATTGAAACTGTGGTGACTACGCCAAAGGAAGATGCACATGTGCATGGGGAGGATACTGAAGATACAACCACATCTCAAGAAGCATCAGAACCTACAACATGCTCTTCAAGTTCTGATTCATCAAGTTCTGATGGGCCAAGTTCTGATAATTCTGGGAACTCCAATTTTGAAGGATCCAACTCAGAGAGCATAATTTCAGGGGGAGCATCAGAAAAGGTTGATGAAGACAGCATGGATCATGGGGGAGCATCCAGTTGTAGAGAAAATCTTCCATCTGCAAGGAAGTGGACTAAAGCACATACACCTGACTTAATTATTGGAAATCCTGATGCAGGTGTCAGAACTAGAACAACTACATCAAATGAATATCTCTATCACTCTTTTCTTTCTCAGACTGAACCAAAGAAAGTGGAAGAAGCTCTTCAAGATGCTGATTGGGTGTAAGCAATGCAGGAAGAGTTAAATGAATTTGAAAGAAATAAAGTCTGGACCCTAGTGCCAAGACCAAAGAATAGATCTGTTGTTGGTACAAAGTGGGTGTTCAGAAACAAAAATGATAGTGATGGCATAATTACAAGGAATAAAGCAAGGCTGGTTGTAAAAGGATATTCTCAACATGAAGGAATTGATTATGATGAAACATTTGCACCAGTTGCTAGATCGGAAGCCATAAGGATATTTTTGGCTTATGCTGCTCACAAAAAGTTTACAGTCTTTCAAATGGATGTAAAAAGTGCTTTTCTTAATGGAGAATTGGAAGAAGAAGTATATGTTGAGCAACCTCCAGGTTTTGTAGATTCAAAATTTCCTAATCATGTCTACAGACTTGACAAAGCACTTTATGGCCTTAAGCAAGCTCCAAGAGCATGGTATGAGACATTAGCTCAGTTTCTTCTTGAAAGTGGATTTAATAGAGGGACTATTGACAAAACACTGTTTTATCTCAACCATGGAAAGGACTTACTTTTGGTGCAGATATATGTTGATGATATCATTTTTGGTTCTACAAATGACAGACTTTGTAAAAGGTTTGCCAAGCTAATGCAGTCAAGATATCAAATGAGTATGATGGGAGAACTTAGCTATTTTCTGGGCCTTCAAGTCAAGCAGAATGAAGAAGGAACTTTTATTTGTCAATCTAAGTACACCAGAAATTTGTTGAAGAAATTTGGAATGCAAGATTGTTCAAGTGCATCCACCCCTATGACCACTGCAACAAAATTGGATAAGGATACTGGTATATCAGTAGATACTACTGATTACAGAGGTGTGATTGGCTCACTACTCTATCTAACTGCAAGTAGACCTGATATCATGTATGCTGCCTGTCTTTGTGCAAGATTTTAAGCAGATCCAAGAGAACCTCACTTAACAGCTGTGAAAAGAATTTTCAAATACCTTAAGGGTACAGCTGATCTGAGATTGTGGTATCCTAGAGAATCAGACTTTAAGCTAATAGGTTACTCAGATGCAGATTTTGCAGGATGCAAAATTGACAGGAAAAGGACAAGTGGAAGCTGCCAATTTCTTGGAGGCATATTAGTTTCTTGGAGGCATATTCACAAAACCACTATGTGAAGCAACCTTTACAAGATTGGTAAATGAACTTGGAATGGTTTCAGGTTCTTTTTCTAAATCTGCTTAGTTTATGTTCAGATACATCAGACTTTATGATCAGTATTTACAGATATTACTATCTTTGTGTATTCTGTGTTTAATTGAAAATTTTCAAAGTACTGATTGTTGTTTGATGTGAATTTCTAAACTCTGATAGTGATATGAATGTTTCTGTAACTATTCAATCCAATGAGGATAACTGTTCTAGATGCTGACCTAGTAAACTTTAATATACTGATATCCCATGTCTGAAGTAATTGTTTATGTGGAAATCCCTTAACACAAGCAAATTCTGATATTGAGTTTAGTTAAAGTTTACTTTGTGTATATTATTACTAAGTCAAAAACTAGAATAATGCTTCTTATCTGTTAAGTTCTGATGTTAGTAAATCTGATGGATGTACTAAGTGCTGATAAACCTCACTTATCAATAGAATAGAAAAGAAATAAAAATCAGGCACTCCTTTGAGATCTAGAGTAAAAAATGTGGAAGGGAAGACCCAAGTGCATTACTGGTATTAAGTAATATGCATTAGAAAAGCAAAATAAAATTTTCTTGGTGACTTTTCACATTCTCTGATTACTGGAGAAATACTCTAAAAATAGCATAAATTCTGATAAGCAGTTGTGACTCACTTACACTGAGAAGCCACTGTAAAAAGGAATTTCAAAAGATGCATAAAATGAGCACAAAACAGTTGAGGTGGACTCATGCATGAAATCATTCTATAGTGTTCTTAGTTATGCCTTATTTCTAAGATGTACTGAAGTGAATCAGACTTTACTCTTTGTCTGATATTTAGCTCAATGCACACACATACACTACACATGAATGATGAAAATTACTGTTGTGATAAATGTTATTTTGGATGAACAGTTTAAGTGTTAGTTGCTTAAATTCTGAGGACAAGTTCTAATGGAAGTTCTGATGATTAAGTTCTAATGTACCCATATCAGTATTTGTGTGAAGAATTACAGGAATAAACATTCACTTTTCGAGTTACAAAGCCATATTCTGATGACTTTTAAATTCTGATAATAATCAAGTTCTGATGCTGATGTGGCAGTTTTTATTTACTTGGTTTATTTTTGGTCATTACCTCAACGGTCACATTTTTTTTTTCAGAATATTGGTTTATGTGAGATAAAGCAGTAATAATCATTTGTTTAGTGGGAACAGTTTTTTTTAAAAACTGAACGTGCAAAGTAATAATTGCTTATTTACCGTGCCCATTAACTTTTGCCTTAACTGCTGCATGTTTGACAGGTGTAAAGGTCTGTTCTACTCCTCATTAACTGCTGTAACGTGGTTTGTCTAAGTAAAAGAGATAAAAGATTTTTAAATATTTTATTCATATTTTTATTCTATTTCACTCTCTCTCTTTTCTTATTCTCTCACATTTTCTGACGGTTCACTATACAGATATTTTTTTTTATCGCAGGTAACCCGCAGCCGCTACCCTTCGGGTGCGTACTGGGTAAACCATACGGGCTCACGCAATAGCCTGCAAACCACGTGAACCAAGGTAAACCGCATTTAAGCGACAGACTCTGACTCAGGAGGCATAATCTTAAATTCTCCTCCCGTGGGATTCGAACCTGTGACCAAGAGGACAATTTTCCTCTCTTTAACCAACTGAGCTAACCCTTGCGGGCCACTATACAGATATTTCATCAAACACCTTTCAGGCAAACAAGATTCTCACTTATTTCTGATGGCGCCCAAGGATTTAATTATTGATGGAGCCAAGTTTGTACCAAATAACTATGCTGCAATCTTGAACAAGGCTGAAGCTCCATCAGATTTGCACTTTGTGCAAGATTTCTTAGCAAATAGTGAGATTGGGTATGCTTTGACCCAACCTCAAACCATTTCAAGCCAACAAGTACTGACGTTTTGGCGGATTGGGATTTTTGATGATGGTGGTGCTACTGGTACTCCAAGCATCGTATTTGAAGTAAATGATGTTGAACATGTAGTTACTCCTGGGGCAGTTCACAAAGCTCTCCACCTACCAGAAGGCTGTACATTCTCAACAGTGGAGGACCCTGTTCTACAGCAGCTTATGGACAGTTTGGGCTATGAGAAAAGTTTGGGAAAGCTTGGACAACTGAAAAGAGCAAATATCAGGAAAGAATGGAGTTTTTTCTTTGATTGTATCACTAAGGCATTCGCCAATAAATGCTCCAACTTTGATACTATTCCAATCATGAGTCAGCAAATCGGGTATGCTCTCATATATCAAACTCACTTCGATTTTGCAAGTGCTATGCTAGGTTTCGTAGGGGATAGGATGATAGAGGATAGGAATGTAGTATACTTCGCTAGATTCTGTCAGCTTATATATACTTTTTGTTGTGTTGATGAACCCCAACCTACCACTGATTTAATTCCACCCTTTAAACTTGCAAAAAAGGCTTTTAATGATTTGTTAAATGCTGACAATAAGAAACAAGTGGTTAGACCCTTACAAATACCTCAGTTAGTGAAACAGATACTGGTAAATGCTGATCCACAAACCTACACATCTGTTTACCCTGATGTTCAACCCACATCACAGCCACCACAACAGCCATCAGAACATACCACATCTACACAAACACCTCCAACTTCTCATCCTCAACCTACTCAACCCTCAATTAGGATATATTTCAAACCATCACAGTCATCTCAACCTCAACCTTCAGCACATCCTGTGAAGGCTTCATCTTCCAAACCCAAGAGGACTAAGATAGTACCTCAGACTCAACAGAAGAGAAGGAAAATTGTTCTGAGAGATGAGTCAGACAATGAGGAACAGGTTCCCATATCAGAATCTGTTGTAGTAGAAGCTGAGAAGGTCTCTTCTCAGAAAGATACTGTAACTGGGAGTTCTAGGCCTCTTAAAAGGCTTAGAAAGCTAAATCCTGATGATAAAGATCCTACAGTGTCTCCACCCTTGAAGAAAATGAAAAAGCAAAGAGCTCACAGGGACACAGTTGAGTCAGATTCAGAAGATGAGGAAGCAGCTAAGGAAGGGGGTCAGGAATCTTTGATCCCAACAGAACCAATTGTTATTGAATCACTTCCTTCTGCACAACCAGAAACTGATCAAGACAGAGTGCCTACACCTCTTGTGTCACCTATAATTGAACAAGTACATACTGAAGACCCAGGTACAAGTGCTGAGATTGATATTCATAACTTGATTGTGCCTGAGGTTCTGTACTTGGAAGCTCCACCAACTCAACTCACTCCACCAACAACACCAATTCTAGATGCTGATTTTAATGAAGATATTCCTACTACACCAATTCTGAATCTGGATGATGAAAATCAGATTTTAGGTGGGCATCAAAGTTTGATTGTTGATCAGAACTTAGTTGCAGATCAGCAGTTAGAGGATGATGTTGAAGCCTCAATAGCCTCACATACTATTCTTTTATCAGAGGATGCTGATGATGCTGACTCTATAAGTTTTGATGCTGCTAATGCTGAACTTACTGGTGAAGCTGCTGCAAATGTAGATGCTGATGCAGCTGGTCCATCAGGACATGCATCTCAACAAGCTCCAAACAAAGCTGATTTAATCAAGAAGTTTGTTAGAGAAGATGCACCAGTACCTTGGAGTGAAACTCCTAGAGGAAAGGAGTGGACTGAGGAATGTAACAAAGTTGATTTTGTCCCTACTTCAAACATACTTGCTGAGCACTTGGCTAAAGCTGATGAGATGTTAGTCAATGATGATTTCAAGGCACAACTCAGAATTACTGCACTAAGTACAAGGCACCTTCAAGGTCAACAATCTGTAACTCAGGCCAAGGTAGACAAGATTCAAGAATCCATAAATTAGCAAGATATGCTTGTCAAGCTGGACAAGAAAAGGTTTTTCAAACCTACCTTTGATAGAATTGAGTACATTATGAAAACCCAGGAGAAGCAACAGGCTCGGATTGATGAAATTCTGAAGAATCAAGCTTCTCATCAAACTCAACTCAATGAGATCCAATCCTCAGTGGAATTTCTTGTCTCTCTTCTTTTACCTGCTGATGCCAAAAAGGGGGGGAAAGTGATTAAGTCCAAATGCAAAATTGTTGACACACTGAAGGGAAAGGATGATGGAAAAGATGACCAGGGAAACTCTGGAATGGGTGGAGGTCATGGTCAAGGCAAAGGTTTTTCATCAAGCAAAGCTGGAACTACAAGTCAAAGAACAAGTTCTGATACTGGGAGAAGAATAAATTCTGATACTGGTAAAAGGATAAGTTCTGGTGAACATCTGGAACTTGATGAAGAAATTTCAAAACAGTTATTGAAAATCCAGGAATGGACTTTGAAAGTCTTAAGGAAGAAGAAGCTAGACTTAAAGCAGAAAAAGTCAACTCCAAATCTAAAGCTTCTGTTGTTGAAAAGAAACTTCCTAAGCCTAAGGGCATTGTGATAAAAGAAAGGACAAATCCTGAGGCAACTAAAGTCAAATCATAAGTGGAAATAGATCCAAGGTCCAAAGGCAAAGAAAAAGTTGATGAACCTGTAAAGGTTTATGTGCCAGCCATGGATGGAGAAATATCTGATGAAGATGCTAGTCTTACTCTGATTAAAAGGAAGATTTCTCAAACAACCTCTGACATGACTCATGTTGTTCAGAGTCAAGATATAGTAGGTTCTGATATGACAGTGAAGCAAGCAACCTCTGACATAGCTCAAGTTGGCTTGATATCAGAAGATAAGGAAAAGGAAACCTCTGACATTGCTCATGTTAAACCTTCAAAGATACTCCTACCAGGATTCACCAAAGCTAAACAGACTCAATCTTTGAAGACTGTAACAAGTGGTTTTGAAGCAAGAGTTGTTACAGGAAAGGAAGCAAGAGATAAATCTGGATTGGGTAGTGCTGATGAAAGAAGAGTACAAAACACAACCAATGATCCAACTTCTTTAGGTGAACCAGGTGTTGGAGCAACTCCTGAAAGATTGAATCAACTTGAATCTGTACAGATGGTTTACCATACATTTTTGAAAGAACACATCTTGTTATATTTTATGACAGATGGAAGGGTATAGCATATTAGGCAGAATGCTATACCACTGAAGTATTTTGAGGAACTGGAACATGTTCTATTCCTACTTCAAGTGAAGAACAGATTAACAGATAGTGCTGCAAATTATTTGAAGACTCAAATTCAAAGACAGAAGAAGCTTTACTCTGTAAAGTCTGACAGCACATACTGTCCCAAGTACAGAGATCACAAAGGTGATATTGTCGAGATGAAGCCTAACTCTGCTAAAATTATAACTACTTTTCTGGGTTATAAGGCTGTGGAATTCAATCTTGAGTCTGACAAGGCATATTTAATCAGACTAGATCAGGATATAAGGAAAGCTAGAATAAATGATCTCAGGGCTGCTATCTTTCAAATTGGTGAAGATACAGTTGAATTGAAGAATGCTAAAAGGAGGATGGTCAATGAACTTGAGTATGTTGGGAGATGTTTGTTGAAGAACTATTTCAGAACAACTCCTGATATCAAAGAGATCAGTAATTGGAGCCAAGTCAAAGATCTACAACTGCTTAAATTCTGATGTGTATACAGACTGAAGCTGTTATCAGTCCTTGAGGATGGTAAAGCTACAAGGACTGTAAGTTGTAATTTTCTAGTCAATTTTTCATGCATTTGTACTTAATGTTTTTGACATCATCAAATATCTGTTAAACTTGTATATTATGCTAATTTACAAGTTGGGGGAGATTGTTAGATATATTTGTTAATGTCATGTCTAATATGATTTGTGTTTAGTTTTCAGATCTTACTTAACAGGACAAATCAGTACTTAACCGGAAATCAGTACTTATACTGGAGTCAGGACTTAAGATATCAGAACTTAAGTTGTCAGTACTTAAGTTATCAGGAGATATTTATCAGAAGATAATATCAGGACTTAAGGAGGTGTTCAGATAAGGAAGGCGGCTGATTGAAAGGAAAGAAGATCAAGACAAACGCAAGAAGAGATATGCATGAAGAAGGAATTCTATGAAGAATAGAATACTTGGAAGAAAGGATAACTAGTTGATATATTTTAGGAAGCAAAATTATATTCCATATCAATTAGAATTTATCTTGTAACTGTGTAGTATATAAACACAGACATAGGGTTTACACTATATGTGTTATCATAATCGAAGTTATTATTCATTGTAACCCTAGCAGCTCTCGTGATAATTTGTTCATCACTGACAGAGGATAGTTCTATATTGTAATAGAGTTTATTGTGTTGAATAAAATCTGTTTTCTGTTACTTGTGTTCTTATATTCAATTTGATTATGATAAACACTGTATTCAACCCCCTTCTACAGTGTGTGAGACCTAACATCATATCCAGTCAAGGTTTTCTCATTAATTCTTAATCCTGTTATAATTTCAAGAACGTCAGGAATCAAATACGCCATGGTTTCAGTATATCATTCGCAGATGGGCAAGAAGATTAAGAGAACGATTAAAGAGCCTCGAATGCGATTGGGGGCGAATACAAACTAGGTTAATTAAATAGAGAAACATGGGGGACTGAGGTTCAATAACCCATAACTTTTGGAAACATTCATGAGCACGAATTGCTAGAATTAGAAAGAAAAGAGAATTATTATGCGTTACGCTGGTCCTTTTGGAACAGTAAAATAGACAGGATAAAGTTGGCTTCACCGCCACACGTTTAGCAGATTCATATGGTATTTATATGTGTATACTCAGGAAGAGTAATTTAGCACCATTATATATAAAATAAAGACTTGAGTTGAGTTATATGAGCAACAGATAGAATATGATGTCAGCAAAAGGCTGTTAAGTAATGAGTGATGCTGCGAGTAAAAGTTTATTAAAAGTTGTAAGGTTGAGGGATCAACCTGAGAAAATGAAAGTGAGATACTTGAATGTATCAATATTTGGTCCTTAGTGTGACTCTAAGGACATAATCCTTTTAAGGGGGAAGGATGTAATATCCGGGATATTGCGTGTAATTATTTTTATCAATAAATGACTATTTTGTGATTAGTATGTGATTTTTGGTGAATTATTGGATGATTGGTGTGGATATGTGGATGCTTAAATGTGGTAAAGTATAAGTATGTTAATTTTATTATGTCCAGAATAAAATACAGATAATTAAAGTATTTTTCTGGTAATTTTTGAAGTGTTATATGATTTTATATTGATTTATTAATTTATTAATTATTTTCGGAATAATTACAAAATTATTTTATAAAGCCGGGAATTATCAGACTTCAACCGTTTTTGTATTTTGTTAACCTGAAACTCTTCCGGAAACTCCTTCCTAACCTAATCTGGTAATTCCGGACATTTTCCATGTTTTAACTTTCTCGATCCGGATTACGGTTTGACCCGTGCGCGTCCCGGCGCACAATTTTCGATAAAGCAAAAAAACCCGTATTCTCAAAAGACAGGATACTATTACATTATTTTAGTATAAAGTGTTTTATAAGAAGCCCGATTTGGATAATTATCCAATACGGGTACCAAATCGGATCGTTTTTGCAGTTACTTAGCGGCTAAGTAACTATTTTATCGATCCAAAACGATTCAACACGATCCAATATTTCATAAATATATATTAGCCCTTTTATTATTTCATTTTATTCTTATAATCATAATTGATCAGTAAAAATATCAAATTTACAGAGAAAAACCCTAAAAACGTTGCGTTCTTCATAATCAAACGCACAAACGAAGGCGTTATCGAACTCTGATTCAGGCGTGCTACATATTAAAACGAAGCTCTCGAAAAACTCTTTCTGAGTCAATCATCTGTTTTTGTGCAAAAATCAAGGTATTTTTCTTATTGAATTACTCTTTATGATTTGATGATTCCATCGTGTAGATAATCTTTTTCTGGTCATTTTGGTATATTATATGTCAAAAATAGAGTTCAATAACATATAGAAAATGGTGTTTGATTCTCAGAAATGAAATTAGGGTTCTTGGTATGATTGTTCTTAATTCGATTTGGGGATTTCATTTTGGTTGATTTTGGGTTTGATTAAGTTGCATCAGCTGATAGATCGTGTTATGAGCAATCAAAACATGTAAACACATCAAGGAGTGGAGGCCTGGAATAACTCGTCGGAAAACCTCGAGTTCATCGATTTTAATGGCGATTTTCGCCAGATTTTGTGTTAGAATCGTTTTCTGTTGTGTTTAATGATGCTAATGGCTTCCTGGAAGAGTTTAGAGTACAACCACACCAGAATCAGGCCAAACGATCAGGTTTTGATTGTTGTCGGAGCCCTGCCGGAAAACTCTCCGGCCGCCGGAATCTGCAGTTCATCCGGCCGGGTTCTGAGTTTTCTTCCCGACCCGTTTACCAAATTAACCGACCCGGTTTTGATCTGTAAAAGCCAAGTGTGATTTCTTAAAACTTGTTTCTGATTTTTTGTTTTAAAAATAAATAAAAAATCTAATTCTTTTATTCTAAAAATTTCTTTTAATTATTAATTTAATTCCAAAATGTTTATTTAATTATTTATAATTCAGAAAATTCTTTTAATTATTTATTTACTTAAAAATAAATCTGATTTACTTTATTAATTAATTTTAATTAGTTTTTAACTATTTTAATTAATCAATTAATTTGATATTAATTGATTAATTAATTTAATTAATTATTAAATAATTTTAATTGATTTAATAATTAGATTTAATTATTTATTTTTTATTTAAAAATTTCGAAAAATAGTTTCGAGCTTTAAAATATTATTTGAAATTATTTTCAAGGCTCGATAATTATTATAAAATTATTTTAAAGTCAGATTCAGGTATTCTAACCCTATTATTTAATTATAAATTGATTCAGAGTCCCGTTTTAATTCCGAAAAATGTTCAAGAATTTGTAATAAATATCTGGAAAATCGTTTTAACCCCGAATCTTCTTTGAATAATTATTTTAATTGAATATATTACATGCTACGTGTTATATGTGATTTGATTGATGCATAATATGACTGTATGTGCATTGTTTGATAATTTTATTTATAACTTTCAATCCGTAAATCGGATTTGGGTAAAATGAAGGGTAGATAAAAGCTTATGACGTCTATGTGATAATTAGAATGATATGAGATTGAGTATTGATAGATACTTATGATGTCTAGCAGAGTAAGCGAGGCATAGAAAAGAAAGCCATTGTTCACTAAATAGAACTGAAGTGTAGAAAAAGAAAGCAAGTGATCGCTGAATAGAAGCAAGACATAGAAAATGAAGGAAAGTGATGGGAAAGTAAAACTGTTAGATGAGTACAAGTCAAGTTGGAAATCATCTGTGATAAGGCAAGTACTTATGAACCTTATTCAAGATATATTGCAAATATTTTCAAACTTTCTTATAACATGTTGCTAGTATTCAAAATAACTCCTGTTTTATATTGCAAGCGCTTTAAACTATTCAACCTTGAACCCTGATTCTTATTGATCTTGAGCCATAAGCCTTATTCTTCATAAACCATTGATTGTTGAATTCTCAGATACGAGCCAGACACACACGATACTACTCCACAAATACATATCTACCACATACTGATTTATGATATTGAATTGCTTGACATACCAACCCTTATTCCTTGTTTAACAGAAGACTAATCCTTGTAACCCTTGAACCCTTGGTCTTCTACTTTCTGATTCTTTCCTTGATTGAAAGCCAATCTTTTTGAATTCCTTGTTATACCTTCATGGTATAGTGAATCACCCTATGCTTCAAGATAAATGTTGTTTATGATTCATCTAATTGAATTACATTGGTTATCATATTGAATTGTTTTAGAATTGGATGGTTTTATAAATATGGACCAGATTCGTGGTCGGACCAGATTTGTGGTCATAATAGGCCAATGCATGCCTTGGATCCAGTATATAGAGCAAAGTTAGGAGCCTTGCTCGGGGTTAGTGCGTGACTGATCAGCAGCCTAACCTTGGTTTTTAAAATGAAAAGTGAATATCCAGTTCTAATCATTGCTTATTCAGAAACTTGATTCTTCTGAATCATTTCAAATGGTCATGGTTTAACCTCAATTATGGCTATTATGACTTGCTGAGCTAGTTAGCTCACTCTTGCAAAACTTTTTATGTTTTTAACAGCTAAAAAGGAAATTGTCGGTGGCGAGAATTCCCAGTCCAGTGTGCGAGCTAGGATTCCAGGTTAAGTTGGATCGAGCTAGCAGAAGCTTATTGTTGTAGATGAGTTATGCAAGATTGTAAGAATGATATCACTATCATATGTAAGTTGAACTAATTGGGATTTGGTACGATGTAATAAAAGATAAGGTTATGGCTTGCTTTCATACTTGAACCTGTTGCGATCCATGGCTGTGAAAAGAAGGGTCAATACATATAATATTTCATATACAAGTTTATATATGGTGTGTGTGTGTTGTGAGCCCCAAAATTCTGACCCGAGTTTGGGGGGCGTCACATCCTACCTCACCACTTAGAAAATAAAGCTTCATCTATTCGTGAACATGTTGATTTTAAAATCATGACACTTAAAAAGTTGTATGGTAAACTGAAGACACATGAAATGGAGCAGGAATAAAAGAAAATCATCTATGGTGGTGGTACAATTTATAGCAAGAATTCTGAATTACTCAAGATAAATGCTCTTGTGGCTAGTGGGATCAAAGAGCTTGACATCCTGTTGAAAAGTCTAAGTTTAAAGATAAAATGCTCTTTGAAGCTGAGATGGATGAAGGAAACCTCTTTGGTAATCCAAGTGACTACTACACCATTAAGGAGCTGCATAGTATGGAAGATCCTCTATGGCCAACCTAGCAGGGATGTTCAATAACATCAGGTTTAGAAGGAAGCAAGGCTTTAGGGGTTCTGAAAGCAGCAATCATGGACAGAGGTCAAGTTCATCTACTAGATTAGGTTACAAGACATGAATGGTTGATAGAAATAAGTTCAGATTCTTCAATTGTGATGAGGTTGGGCACTTTGCCACTGAGTGTAGAAAGTCTCAGCAAGCAAAAGACAAAGGGAAAGCTTATTAGAAGAAGGACTCCGGTAGCTCAAGAAAATGTCCGGTGAAATCTTACATAGTTGAAGAAAAGAGCTGGGATGATATTGACGATGAAGAAGAGCAATATAGAAATTTTGCATTGATGGTTGAATCTTCTTCACAGGTATAATTACTCACTGTTCGTGCTTTACCTCCTGATAATTTGTGTGAGAATGAACACTGTGTTGCTTTTAGATAGACAGTCTTAGTATATGGTAATGCCATTTCCAATCACTATCTTAAGGCATAATGTGAGAAAAAGGAATTTGTTGATTAACATGCCACCTTAAAAGAAGTCTATAGAAATGTTTGTACTACACTAAGATGCACTAATATGACTATTGAGGACCTAAAAGTAGAACTAAAGAAATTTAAAGATGAAAATTATAAGTTAGTTCTTGATAGGGTTAATGTGGAAAATATTAAGCAAAATAATGCCTATTTAGAGCTTAAGAATAAGAAGCACCTTGAGACGAAGGAAGAGCTTAAGAACAATAATGCAAAATTAGAAACTAAATTGCATGTTTTTACTGATTCTGTAAATCTTGCTAAGAAGCTCATAAATGATCAAGTAGTTGGTGGAAAAGTTGGGATATGTCTAGACTATGATGAACATAGAAAAGCTTATAAGAAATGAGTAGTTGAAAATGACCATATTGAGAAATTTGTGAACCCCCTAGTACACCTCATGTTCTTAAAAGAAGCTAAGAAGCCTCTGTTTAAGAAAGTTACTGTTGAGCCCTTTGATGAAATTAATCTCCATATTCATCATCAGATGCTTGTTGAGGATCTTGAGCTCTCAAGGAGACAAAAGGCAAAGAAACCTATGTCTGTTGCTAGTGATTCTGACTTATCTTTTTCTAGACTAGGTTTTACTTCCAAGAGTAAAAGAAGTAGAAATAAAAATGGCAGGATAGGAGCTAATGGCACTAGAAAGTTGTACAATAATTGTGGTTCTGCTGGTCATTTTACTCATGCTTATAGAAAGGTTAAAGTAGACAATGCTAATAATACTTATGTGCATAACATGCCTAACATGCCTAAAGTTCCTAAGTGTAATAAACCTGTTTTCATGCCATGTGTAGTTTTTTTCATGCATCTTGATTCCACATACTTACATAGTACATCTTATAATCATGATAAGCATGCTAGTAAGAACACTGGTAGATCAAAGACTATAAGCCCTCCTAAAGCTAGGAAAGTGGCACCTGTCACCAAGCACAAGAGAAAATCTGTTGGTGCTTCTGAAAGTGACAAGAAATAGTCAATGAAAAAGCATTAATTTTCAAGCCTGCTAATTCTGTGAAGAAAAATGTTAAATATTCAAATGCTTCTAAGTCTTCTGGACCCGACTTAGTTTGGGTACCAAAGAAAACTTACATTGAGCAAAAGAAGGTTCATGTGAATTCTAGACAGTGGATGTTTAAGGCATATGACTAGAGATAGAGCTCTACTATCAAAGGTGATTGAGGGCCTGGTGGTTACTTTTGGAGATGACAACAAAGATTATACTACGGGATATGGCTGTTTGGAAATTGGCAATGTCATTATTGATGAAGTCTCTCTGGTTGAAGGTCTTATGCACAATCTCCTCAGTAGCAGTCAATTTTATGGCAAAGGATGTCAAGTCTTATTTAAGAAGGAGAAGTCTCTGATCTCTAATCAAAAGAATGAGAAGCTGACTCTCCATATGTAATATCCCGTAATTTTTAAATATCATTTTATTAAAAACACCCATTAATAAAACTTAATAAAACTTTGGGTGTTTTTAATAAAACGATTTTTCTCAAAATAATAATAATTTTGTAACAACAATTTCTAAAATAAATCCAACCCAAAGTTTTATATTTTAAAATTCAGAATTTAAAACAGAACAGAGCAGATTTTATAACAGAACAGATTTTATAACAGATCAGAACAAAATAAAACAGAACGAAACGATAATTTTTATAAGTACCACAGTCTTGATCTACGGCCACACTTTGCCAGTAGCCGGCATCTTATTCTTATTCTTATTCTCGTATACCACACTTTGCCAGTGGTCGGCATCTAAAGTTCAATAATTACGCGCCCTTAATAGGTATCTAAAGTTGCACACTCGTGCGCCTACTAAGGATATCTAAGGCTAGTTCCGGAACTATAGTGTAAATTACGAGGGGGTCAAAAGCGTAGAGACTGGGTTTCAAAAGATTCTCGTATCTTATTTCTTATACAGTTCGAAACAGAATTATTTTTTATACGAAATTCGAAAATCAGAGTATCAAAACTTTTTCGAAAATAAAAGTAAGTCAAGAAAATACTTACCTCAAAGCCTCACCAGATCTGAATATAGCCTTTTTGACCCTCTAAATGATGTTATCTTGAAAAACCCGAAACACGAAAGTTGTAGAGAACAAAAAGAGCTTTCCGAAAAGTCTAGGATCACTGAATTCCGACTTAAGATGAATTTTCTACGAATTTTACAAGACTGCTGAATTTTATGAATAAAGGCCTACGAATTTTAATGATTAAAATGAGGAAGACGAATAGAATGTATTTATAACGATACAAAACCCTATTTCTTAACCTACAAGTTATCCATATTAGAATCTGATCCAAATTTTAGGCCTGTTATTCTAATTCAATTTTAAATCCTAATCTTAATCAAATTTTAATACTTTTTTCTATTATTCTATTATTAATCGATATTGAAAAATTACGGGATATTACACCATAGAGTTAGAAAGGGTGATTTATTCGTAGCTTACTGGAATTTTGCTAATGGCCAAGTAATGCGTTTCCACAGTAAAGCCTCTCTAGATGAAAGTTGGTTATGGTATAAGAAGCTCTCCCACTTGAACTTCAAGACCATGTATTCTTTGGTTAAGAGGGAATTGGTGAAAGGTTTGACTGAGATGGAATTTAGTCCTGATGAACTAGGTGCAACATATGAGAAAGGAAAGTCAAAGAGGCAATTGCACAAGAAGAAGACAATGACTGACATCACTGAACCAGTGCAACTCCTTTACACGGATTTTTTGGCCCTGTCAATGTCATGTCTATGTCAAGAAAAAAATATGGCTTAGTGATTGTTGATGACTATTCCAGATACATGTGGGTGTTATTCTTACATTCAAAGGATGAAGCAGCTGATATGATTATTGATCACATTAACAAGATTGAGTTAGAAGCTGGAGTGCATGTGCGTACCATCAGATCAGATAATGGAACAAAATTCAGAAATGCAAAGTTGAATGATTTCTGTACCGAGAAGTGCATCTCAAGACATTTTTCAGCATCAACGACACTAAAACAGAATGGAGTGGTCAAAAGGAAGAATCACACATTGGTTGAAGCTGCAAGAACTATGCTTAATAAAACCAATCTTCCTACCTGCTTCTGGGCTGAAGCAGTTAACACTGCATGCTATACTCAAAACATAACCCTGATCAACAAGATGTATGAGAAGACCCCTTATGAGTTAATGGCTACCAAGAAACCATTAGTGAAATACTTTCACGTGTTTGGAGGAAAGTGCTTTGTCTTTAAGGATGATGAACATCTTGGCAAGTTCGATGCCAAAGCTGAAGAAGGTATCTATAACACCCCCAGATCCGGGGTCGGGGATCCGGGTTGTCACGGTCTTTCTTTCCACAATATCACTTCACTTAATTAATAATAAATAACCTTATGCTGTGACCCCACACTAACACACACCATAACCCGTTATAGTCTCAGAGATGAAATTTAAATAAGTACAAGTCTTTGAATCCACAATTTAAAAGTTATTACAACCCAAAATGATTACTTGATAAATTTACAGTTAATTGCCATTATTTGCCACAAGTTATAATTATACATAATTGATTCTCAAAAGTAGATGGTCTGATCTACAATAGATCTACCTCTGCAGCTATAGCAGCTACAACATCAACGGGAAGACGCGGGACGCTTCCCACGCGCTTGCGCTGGGTCTGCTGGAGTCTGGCCATCTTTCCTAACTGTTGTTGTGTGATGAAGAAATAAAGCAAGGGTGAGCAGCAAGCCCACCAAAATAATATGTATAAGATTAACAATATATGAACCTTCTCATAGTACTCATGAAAGTCTTGGTCAAAAGAAATGAACCAAGTTGATATCTTAATGCGATGAAGTCGCAAAATATTCAGTATATATATATATATATACATATATACTTTTCAAAATATGGGAAGTCCTCTTCCATGCCTAATACACACAGAGTTCCAGTGTATAACTGTATATATAAAAAATATCGTTGCAAGGTGATCTCATATATCTAACCTTGTCTCAACGTTTTTCCGAAAATCTTTGTCATTCATAAGACAATCATTAACTAGATATAAGTTTAAAAGATGAAGTTACAAGATACCCCAAAATACTTATATCTTTCCCAAATACTACTTGAACTACCCCCGTTCAAGTTATAATCAGTTTCAAAGGTTCATCACATAGATGAGACTACAAGACAAGATTTGAATAGATTCAATCTTTAAAATATTATCAAAATAAAATAAAGTTACGAGATACTTCATTTGATGTAAACATCATTTTGAAAACTTGACCCTGCCAACACCCAACAATCGCCCAACCGTAGCCTTTCTATCGAAGTGCTCTGGGTAGTGTTGCAGAAATTATCCAATTGGATGATGAACTCATTACGGGAGTTTGCCGCGCCAGGAAGACCACTTACGATGATCAGTCGTAGTAGTACAACCCCACCATTTTCTACATGTAGAGGAGAACCTGTCGGATTTACTTGTCAACCGAACACTGAACTCCTAAGGAATGGACCGCCTTAGCGGATTTGGGCCAATATAATAAGGCTGGGCCGGCGCTACTCGGCCACTTACGCCACTCCTAGTTTAGATGAAATCCATGACTCTGAAACGTAAAGCTCGTTCCCCCTTTCCCCAAGTAGAACTTGTTGATACGGCTCCACCAAGAAGTCGTATCTAGTTGGAAAGGAAAACTCACCGATATTTCCCAGGCGATGCCTGTTAATGGATTAACTTGTTCCAAGAATTTTACTTCCCGAATATTGGGTAAGTAATCAAAAACTCTTTTATCAAGACAGCAACCTTGTTGCGAATATAAAATACACCACAGAGCCGGATCCCTCAGGTTTTGAGCGAGTATTTAAATCCCCTTAAAAAGGAAGATCTTAAATATAAAAATGAGTTTTGGGATCCGCTCTAACTTTTAAAAATCATTTTGAAGACTCGAAAACACTTTATAGAGTGTTTGGAGTAAAGCTGATTTAATGAAGTAAATCAGTCCCCAGAATATTTAGAAAATGACTGAATATTATTATTTAAATAATATTCCCATAAAGAATAATCTTTATAAAAATAATTGAAGTAGAAGTTTTAAAACTTATACTTGAAACGAATATTAAATAACCAAAGATATACTTATATGAAAGTACTATCTTTATTTGAATAATCGAAAATAAGTTTGATTATTTACACCTTATTCTTTAATAAAATAAAGAATATATCTCAACAAATAATCGGAGTCATAGATCCTCAAATGAATATTCAAAAATATTCATTAAATAATATAAACTGAGTCATAAGCCCTCGAATGAATATTCAAATAATATTCAGATAATAAAATAAAAGGAGTCATACATCCTCAATTGAATTTTCAAATAATATTCATTTAATATAAAGGAGTCATACGCCTTCGAATAATATTCGAAATAATATTCAATAATAAAATAAAGTTAAAGTTATCGAATAAACCTTATTCGATTAATAGTTTTGAAAACTATGACCATATATATATATATATATATATTTATATCCATATATACAAAATCTACTCGGGATCCTCAACTCCCGGTTTTAGAAATATTTTCACCTTTGGGTCCCTGTACTAAGGGTATATGCAAATTACCGCTATTCTCTAGCATAGGTATTATCAACTGAACCAACAGATATATATGGCAAGAATACGAAACAGGCATGCATATATATACCATATCAGCATGCTTCAATATATCACAAAATTTGCTAATTAACCAACATGCATCTATCACAAGATAATGCATATACATATATACATCACAACAACAGTATAACGGGTAGAAAACTTGCCTAGCGACTTGGGGTGATAAAAGGCTCGGGACGAGTCTGGTAACCTATAAACAACAAGTAAGTTGGAATTAAACCAAAGTCACTTGTAAATCTATACTTTAACTAACTTAGACTCTAACGCTTGTTTTGCGCTTACTGATTTGCTTAAGTCACCCGGGTACCCTCGGCTCCACCATTTTTAATAATTTAACCTTTACGAGTTTTAAGGCAATTCCTTCGCGAGTGTCTTACTAACTGCCTAGCACACTTACCATAAATGTTTCATACATTAATTAACCCTTTTTGGTCTTTAACCTATGTTTCAAAGTAAGGCGAGGGGAAAAGTTTCGTTCGCGAAACGCCGTTACTTGAAACGGTCGTTTCTCCTAAACCGTGCATCGGAATCGAACGAAATACATATCAAAACGAAGCTCGTAACATGAGCTATCTAGACATGGCAATGGTCATAATCTATCAGGGGGTTCTCGGGTCCTAATGTTATGCACAAAAACAGTCTAAAGAAAATCGGACGTTACGACGACTATGTTTACGCGATTTCCAATATTTTAAACCATTCAAAACCCTCCCAATTCAACCTCAATCCAACATACAACCAACATCCATCCTTATCACATCATAACAACCCCAACCAATTCAATTTTAACATTCATACTTATGCCTAAGCTTAACTTTAACCATACTTAAGTTCTTTTAATCAAAACCACAACATTTACCATTCCATTTCACTACCATTTCAATTCCCAAACTCTAATCACAACAACAAGCTACAATATCATCCTACTAATCAAAATCATCTTATAATACATAGGAATCTAGGGTTTGGAGATGGTATACCTTCCTTGAAGTGGTGGGAGGAGCTAGGAAGCCTTAAGAAGCTTTGAGAAGTCTTAGGAATGCTTGGATCTTCAAGGAAAACAAGAAAAACTTCAAGTTAAAAACTTGAAAACACTATTCATAGTCTTCTTCTTTGATTAAATGAAGAAGATGGAGAAGGAATTGATGGCTTAAACTCATGATATAGCCCTAACTAAGCATGAAGATGATTAGGGAATTAACTCACCAATTTAGGAAGCTTGGATCTTTGATTTTGAATTTCTTGCTCTTTTGAATAGTAAAAAGCCGAGAGCAAAGATGAACCATGCCTTGGTTGCTTTTTGATTTTGATGAAAAATGATTTTGCTTGGCTTGGTTGACTTGTTTTTGTGTTTGATTTAGTTAATTACCTTGTTGCCCTTGAATTTGTGTGGTTCTCATTCAACCACACCTCCTTCCTTCCCATGTCATGCCTATGTCATGTTGTGATGTCATCTTTCCCTCTTTGTCCTCCTCTCATTGGTTGGGTGACATCACTCCCTCTAATCCCTTTACTTAACTTCCTAATCGTTTGCCTAATGACCGCTGATCTGTTATACGGTTCGCTTAACTTTCGTTTTCATTTATCGTTTGAGGGATCATACCCGGGATCTTATTACTTAGGTTCCCTTAACCTTTCTCAATATATTATATTCCTTTTATGATCCTCTCCTATAATCCTTTATTTTAAATCCTTTTTATCCTGTTACCTTTTTCTCAATTCTTTCCGTATCTAGTGGATTTCCGGGAAAAATCAAAGTGTTCGGAATTGGATTCTGACGATCTTTACATACACTTATATACCATATAGAGTACTAATAAAATCTCAGAATATCCATAACAGAACCCCTACATAGTGTGGCATGAAAAGTTTTCTCATTCAGCAAAAACACTATTCATAAGGGTTTCAAAAATTTCCCAAAAATTGGGGTTATTACAGTATCTTTCTGGGCTATTCTCTGGAGTCAAAAACTTACAGAGTATATGTGATTAGTGATCGAAAGGTTGTGGAAATCCTTAATATAACATTTGATGATGCCAAGATTCCGAGTATTTAGAAGGAGAATAATGATGATAATCTTGACGTTGTGAAGATGTTTCATACTACAATGATGATGATGATGCGAATGATCCTGATGATCATAATTCTGATGCAGATTCTGAAAGGAATGGTCATGAGACAAGTATTTACAGTTACACTATCTTAGGGACTAGTCCTCGAGCTTCGGATTCTGGAGATCAAGCTGACAATAACTCATGGGGAGCAGAACAAGAAGAAGAACAAGGTTCTGCTGGTCAGAATTAATATAATTCTGGAAATACTGAGTCATCAAGAGCTAATCTACCAAGATAAAAAGTATGGAGTAAAGATCATCCTTGGTATTTGGTACTTAGTGATCCAGATAGTGGAGTTCAGACTAGAAGAGCTACATCTAATGAATGCTTTAATTCTGGGTTTCTATCTCAAATGGAACCAAAGAAAGTAGATGAAGTTCTTGGAGATCTAGATTGGGTGATTGCTATGCAAGATGAACTCAATCAGTCCGAGAGACAAAAAATGTGGAAGCTTATGCCCATGCCTAAAGACAAATCTGTGATTGGAACAAAATGGATTTTTAGAAACAAGCTTGATGAAGATGGAGTAGTAACAAGGAACAAGGCGAGACTGGTTACTAAGGGTTATTCTCAAGAAGAAGAGATTGACTACGATGAAACCTTTGCACCAGTTTCTAGACTTGAAGCCATCAGGATATTTTTAGCATTTATAGCATATTCAAATTTCAAGGTATATCAGATGGATGTGAAATGTGTTTTCCTGAATGGTGAGTTAAAGAAGAAGTCTATATGGAGCAACCTCCTGGTTTCATAGATCCTGAGTTTGAAGATTTTGTCTATTATCTCTTCAAGGCTCTTTATGGTTTAATGTAAGCGCCAAGAACATGGTATGACACTCTCACAAAATTTCTTCTTAAAAATGGTTGTTATGGATAAAAAACTAAGGTTATTATTTGCTGTATTTATTGCTAAGGTTCGGGAGCTCAAGGCCTTTAATGGCTGCTCTCGTGTTTCATAGCTTAATTCTGCCTTTACGAGATGCCTACGTATCTCTGTGAATTAGAGAATCAAGCCAAAAAACGTAGTTCTGATTTGTGGGGTGAGACCCCTTATATAGATGTTGGTGGTCCTAGAATTGGACTTGGTATAGGAGACTTGATGATCAAGTCTCTGATTTAGAATGGACTTTGGAGTCCTAAATAGTAGGAAACTGATTCCTTATCCTTCTAGGTCCCTTTGAGCTTAATATGCAAGGATTTATGTCCTTATCGGGACTCTTTTCAATAGCTGATTTATCCCTTATTAATTAATTACGAAATTAATTAATATTCAGGGTTTTTGGGCCTTCTTTGTTCCATCAGGCCTGATCTGGTCCATCAGGCCTGATCAATGTGTTGACCTTTTTGGTCTGAATGTCATACATCTTCTTATTAGGCCTAGCAGCCCAAATCATGTATAATTACTGTAATATTTAATTACATAATCAGGATTTATTTATCCCTATCATTTGCCCCCCAACTTTTGGGAAACCGTATAAGATTTCGCAAAAGTTAAGTTCGTTCATTCCCTTTCATGATATCGTTTTGCGTAAAGTGTGGAGTGACCTACACGCTTACAATGATTTGCCTTGTACGTGGCTTCAGGGTCGTTTAAAAACTTCCCCTTTTATTTTCTTACCTTCTCCCTATTTTTTGGAATTTTCTGGTATTTTTCAGGAATTTTCCTTTTTTCCGAGATTTTTTCACAATTTTTTGCAATTTTTTACAAATATTCTCAAAGTTTCATCCCTTTTTCGACCAGGATCCTAGTTAAAATTTCAACCTGGATCCTAGTTGAATTTTGGGCCAGCTTTCCAATCCTGGTCGAAGGACTTCGACTAGGATCCACGACCTGGATTTCGACCAGGATCCTAGTCGAACCTTCGACCTGGATTTTGGTCGAAATCTAGTATCTTTCCTTACTTCCTGGTCATTTGGTTTCAACTAGGATCCACGACCTGGGTTTCGACCAGGATCCTAGTCGAAACTTCGACCTAGATCTTAGTCGAGACTCTTGTGCTCATTTGGTTCCTGATCGTTAGATTTCGACTATGATTCACGACCTGGATTTCAACCAGGATCCTAGTCGATTCTTCGACCTGGATTTTAGTTTAGGTTTGTGCACTTATTCTTGAAAAATATTGTGCTTGATTCAGGAATTCGACCTCAATCCTGGTCTGACTTTCGACCTCAATCCTGGTCTGACTTTCGACCTCAATCATGGTATATCATACCCATAATTTTCGGGTGTCTGTTCGAAAGAATTCGAGCAGAATTCACGACTTGAAATTCGACCTCAATCCTGGTCTATTATACCTGTAATTTTCGGGTGTCTGTTCGAAAGAATTCGAGCAGAATTCACAACCTAGAATTCGACCTCAATCCTGGTCTTATTGGGCTTCATCCTCATCCAATTTTGGATTGGGCCTTGTTTGGGCCTTATCTTTTTTAAGGGCTTTGATTTGGGCCTTTTATTTTTCCAAATCCTAATTGGATTTGGGCCTTCTATTTTCCAAATCTTAATTGGATTTGGGGCTTCTATTTTCCAAATCTTAATTGGATTTGGGCCTTCTGTTAATCTGGGCTTAATATATTAAAAACCTTCTTTAGAATTCTCTAGAATTCTTGGAAATTTCTTTGGAATTCCGTGGAATATTCTGGAATGTTCCATTTTCTGGGCTTTTTCTTTGGGCCTTTATCCTCACTGGGCCTTTTATCCCTTCAACTTCACTTTTCCTCCTATATAAAGGAGTGAGTAGAGTCACTGCTCCTCACTTTCTCATTTCTAAATTCTCCTTCTTTCTTCTTCTATTAAGAATCTCAGAGCAATAACAGTAAGTCGGAGCATCTTAAGCCCCAAAGCCTTTTTTCAGGAGCATTATTTCAGGTAAAACTTCTCCCTTTACTTCCTGTGCTTTTTTTGCATAGTTTGCGTTTTTAAAATTGTTTCTTTATATGCCCTTTTTTCAGATGGCTGATAAGAAAATGACTCGTTTGGCCAAGATGAATGTGGCTAGAAAGTCCAATGAATTCCCTATTCGATCAAGGTACACTTCCTTGATCGATATGATCAACACCCGAGGAGACGAGTACCCGTCTGATGTGCATCTGGACGCGCACGACCATATTAGTGCCTTGCGGGATCCAAAGGAGCTGGAAAAGTTGAGTAGTTATTTCAGAATCAAGGATCCTTTTAAACTGGTTCTTGCAGGTCCGGCCGACAGGGCCTGTCAGTGGAGGAATGACGCATTGTACGTCTACAGGGATACTCTAAGGGCAGGTATCAGACTCCCCTTTCACCCGTTTATCCCTGTTCTTCTAGCTGATGTGGGCATCAGCCCTTGCCAACTGCCTCCTAACTCTTGGAGGCTGATTCTGTGCTATCTGTCGCAATGCGCCAAGCACAATGTCCCTACTTCTGTTGCTGTTTTCAGAAAGATTTTTCAGTTCAAGAACAACCCTGACAAGAATCCGGGTTGGGTTTCTTTAAACCAGCGCCCAACTATTCCCCACATAGTGAACGGGAAGTCCATCCCTGACAAAAAATTGGGGTGGAAGAAAGATTTTTTGTTCGTCGTTTGGGAGGGTGGCGATTGGGACACCCTATTTCGCTTGTCTTTTGGGCCAGCCGCAGATGGGAGCCCAAACGATATAATTTTGTCTGAGGAGGAGACCAGAGCTTTCAACCTCCTGACGCAAGATAATGGGACTTCCCATTCTTGGGATCTTATCAGGGAGACCGTTCTTGTAGAACGCGGCCTTTCTCCCGTCCCTAAGAAGAGTACGTTTCCTTCCTTATCTAGTTCTTTTTATTTCCTTTATTTTCTATTTTTCTAATTCCTCAACTTACTTATCTCATTTGTTGCAGTGGCTGAGAAAATTGAGGAGGCTACGAAGCCTAAAGACCTGGAGACGACCAGGATGAAGCGTGCTGGAAAGGTCTTTAAAAGACCCGCGCCTTGGGGATTGCTTCCCGGAGTTCCTACTCCAAGAAATGGAACCAGACGAAGAAGGCCCCGGCCAAGTTTTACGCACCAAGCAAAAACCAGGGTCTTACTTTCAACCTGCTTGGGGAATTCGGGGCAAGGATTCGATTGTCGGCAGCACATCGCTTGCCAAGGAATGGTCTGAGCATTCCATCTCCCCGGTTGACTATCAAGACTTCGTTCTTCAACAGGACTTGGAGGGGAACGAGCTTTTCGGAGCTCAGGCTTTGGCGACAATACGTCTTTTTCCTTAACCGTTCATAGTTTCCTTTTTTATTTTTCCCGTCTCTTACTTTTGCTGTGTTTCTTGTAGGCGAACGCCCATTTTCAAGGGGCGATTCACCAAGCCGAGGCTTGGAAGGTTGGCCTGGAGGATGCGAACAAGAAGCTGGAGGAGGCCAACCAAAGAATAGAGGCCCTTGAAGCCCAACTTGCCTCTTCTACTTCTGATCTGGAAATGGCCCGGGCCGAAAATGTTATCCTCAAGGCTCAAAAGGATAAAGCCTTTGACGGCTGGATGGACACTCAGGAGTTCAAGGATTTAAAGGTGGAGCACGATGCCCTCCTTCATCCAGTTAGCTATAAGGAAGGCTGGGATGCCGCTGTGGAGGCCATTCAGGACAAATTTCCAGAAGTCCTCGAACAGTCCTCCTTCCCATGCCCTGTTCAAGTTCCAGCACTTGGGGGTGTTACAGGCAAGCTTGCTGATTTGATCAACGACGGCCCAACGGGGAATCAAGGCCAAGGTCAAAAGAGGAAGGAGCTCGAGTCCAACTCTGAAGAGGAGGAAACTTCTTCTGAGGAGGAGCCTGAGCCCGTCATAAAGAAGGCCAGGGTAGAAGAGCCTCTAAAGGCAGCGCCTCCTAAACCAGCATCTCCTGCAGCATCCAAAGCGTCCGAAGGTAGTTCCGAGGGAACCTCTGCGGAGACTTCCGAGGGGACGACTGAGACATCCGAGGAGACTTCGGATAATGGTTTCGAAGAATCCCAGCCTTCCAAGGCCTAAGTTTTTTTTATGTATTTCTTCTTTATTAGACAATATTTGAACTTTGTAATTGACTTTTATTGTTTTCAGTCGTATTTTGCCCAAGTATCATCGTATTTTTCTTTTGATTTTTCAAACTCAAGTTTGTAACTTGGTTTTATCTTTCACAATGCAATCAATCTAGTAGGCCAATATTAAGTCGTGGGTTTTATATTATAACTTGGTATTCTGGATACCTTACATAAAATGGGTTCAACCCTGATAAAATCTAAACATATCTTTGATATAGAAAAATCCTAAGCAAGCAAAGCTTCAAGGTGCTTTTAAACCTACTTGTCATTCTGACAAGTGAGAATCGTACTTTAACTATTTTAAATATAGTAAACCTTCAGGTTTTGTGCATGCCAAGTTCTCGGGACTTCAAAACCATCCATAGTCTCCAGCTTGTAGGTTCCTCTACCCTGAACGCTCTTGACTTTGTACGACCCTTCCCAATTTGGGGCAAGTTTCCCTTTCTGTCCTACACCAGAAGCTTCCACTTTCCTCAAGACTAAGTCACCTTGTTTGAAGAACCTTTCCTTAACCCTTAGGTTGTAGTAGAACGAAGCTATTTTCTGATATTCCACTATCTTTGCATGTGCCTCATCTCGTACTTCATTAATTAGATCGAGGGCTAACCTTTGCCCTTCTTCATTTTCCTCAGCATTGAAAGCTTGAATCCTGGGGGAGGAATGTGATATTTCTACAGGAACAACTGCTTCTGCACCATATGCTAACATGAAGGGAGTTGCTCCAGTCGTGACTCTACATGTAGTCCTATAGGCCCATAGTATGGGGAGTCTTTCATCCACCCAGTTATTCCTTGACTTCTCGATCCTCTTCTTTAATCCATCCAGGATTATTCGATTTGCCACTTTCGCTTGTCCATTAGCTTGCGGGTGAGCCACAGATGTGTATCGTAACTCAATTTCATTTTCCTCACAATACTTCTTGAATTCCTCGTTGTTGAACTGTGTTCCATTGTCAGTGACTAGGATGCGGGGAATTCCATACCGGCACATAATACTTTCCCACATGAATTGTGCAACCTGCTTAGTTGTGATCTTGGCCAAGGGTTTGGCTTCAATCCATTTGGTGAAATAATCAATGGCCACAATCAGAAACTTCCTTTATGCTGTGGCCATGGGGAAAGGCCCTAATATATCCATTCCCCACATTGCAAAGGGGATGGGTGAGTTGATAGAAGTCAGCATCTCGGGGGGTTGTCTAACAACTGGTGCGTGCTTCTGATAACGGTCACATTTTTTCACCTATTCTCTGGCATCAGCCATCATTTCTGGCCAATAGAAGCCTAAACGGGTTATCTTATGAGCCAAGGCCCTGCCCCCCAAGTGTTACCCGTATATGCCTTCATGTACTTCTTCAAGAGCCAAGCGAGCCTCATCAGGCCTGAGACATCTTAAGTAGGGAACCACGAAAGATCTTTTATATAGAATTCCATCTATCAAAGAGTATCTTAGTGCTCGAACAACAATTTTCGTGCTTCAGTAGCATCGTTTGGTAACCAGCCGGTTCGAATGTGAGCCTTAATGGGATCAATCAATGACATCCCCAGGCCTATAGGAGCCACAAGCTTAACATCAATGCTCCGTGTTTTCAAATGTGATAGTATAAACTTCTAGAACTTTCTTCCATCTTAGATGAAGCAAATTTTGACAACGCATCTGCCTTAGCATTTTCCTCCCTTGGAATGTGCTCAACATGACATTCATCAAATTGGGTCATCACGGCCCTTACTAGGCGGATATACTTAGCCATCGTCTCATCCCTTGCCTCAAACTCTCCCTTCACCTGGGATATGACCAACTTCGAGTCCCCACAAACTTTTAAGTTCTCGACTCTAAGTGTCCTTGCTAATCCAAGACCAGCTATCAGAGCTTCATATTCTGCCTCATTGTTTGTGGTTGGGAAGTCTAGCTTCATGGCATACTCAATTAAGAACCCATCAGGGCTTTGTAAAACCAAACCTGCTCCACTTGAATTCGTTTTTGATGCTCCATCAAAATAGAGAACCCAGTATTCTTTTTCCTTATTAACCTTCTCTTTATCCCCCTTATCAACTTCCTTGTCTTGAGGTATGTTATCTTCCTGCCCCCCGACTTCTTGGTTGGGTATGGTACATTCAACCACTAAGTCAGCTAGTGTCTGGGCTTTTATTGCAGTTCGTGGCTTATACTTGAGATCGAGCTCTCCTAGCTCTATTACCCACTTGATCAATCTCCCACTTGCCTTGGGACTGTGAATGATATTTCTCAGGGGCTGATTCGTTAGCACCTCAATCTGATGAGCCTGAAAGTAAAGACGCAGCTTTCTCGAAGCCATTACCAAGGCTAGAGTAAATTTCTCAATAGTTGAATAATTCAACTCAGCACCATACAGAATTTTGCTGACATAGTATACGGGTTTCTGGACTTTCAGTTCCTCCTTAACCAATACAGCGCTCAAGGCACTCTCTGAAATAGCTAAGTACAAGAATAAAACTTCATTCAATACTGGCTTGGCCACCAACGGGGCCTGCGCCATATATTTCTTCAATTCTTCAAAAGCCTTTTGGTTTTCCTCACTCCATACAAAGTCCTTAATGTTTTTTAGTGACTTGAAGAATGATAGGCACTTGTCTCCTGACTTGGAGATGAATCGTCCCAATGCAGCAACCCTTCCTGTGAGCTTCTGAACATCCTTGATAGTTTTTGGTGGTTCCATGTCCAGGATTGCCTTTATTTTATCGGGGTTAGCCTCGACCCCTCTCTTGGAGACCATCAATCCCAAAAATTTTCCAGATCCTACTCTGAATGCACACTTGTAGGATTTAACATCATTTTGTGGTACCTAAGGACCTCAAAAGCTTCCATTAAATGGGCTATATGATCAATCTTTACTAGACTCTTGACTAACATGTCATCAACATAGACTTCCATAGTCTTGCCAATAAGATCCTTAAAAATTTTATTTACCAACCTTTGATAGGTGGCTCCTGCATTCTTGAGACCAAACGCCATAACAAGATAACAATAAACACCAAAGTCAGTGATGAATGATACCTTTGGAATGTCGTCCTTGTGCATCTTGATCTGATTGTATCCACTAAATCCATCCATGAAGCTCAGCATTTCATGCCCAACAGTGGCATCTATCAAAGTATCAATCCTTGGTAACGAAAAACAGTCCTTAGGACATGCATCATTTAGATCAGTGAAGTCCACACACATTCTCCATTTTTCATTAGCCTTCTTCACCATTACAGGGTTTGCTAACCACTCTGGAAATTGAATCTCCTCAATGAAACCAGCCTCCAAGAGCTTCTCCACTTCCTGTTTTATAGCTTCTTGCCTTTCTGGAGCAAAACTTCTTTTTTTTATTTTACCGTCTTCCAATTTGGGTCCACATTCATCTTATGAGTAATCAGTTCCGGGTCTATGCCTGGCATATTAGCTGCTGACCATGCAAATACGTCACTATTTTCTTGCAAAAACTTCACCAACTTCCTTCTAAGGGGCTCCTCGAGCGTTGCTCCAATAAAAGTCACCTTCTCAGGATCTTCGGGGGCTAAAGGAATTGAAACCAAGTTTTCTACTGGCTTTTCTCTTTTCTCATCATTCTCTCGGATATCCAGATCTTCAATAGGAAGAACCTGCCCCCCCAACTCCATCTGCCCTCAAAGAGGCAACATAACAGCTTCTAGCCATTTTTTGGTCTCCTCTCTCTTCTCTGATCCCATCCCGGGTTAGAAACTTCATAACTGAATGGTAGGAAGAAATGACTGCTTTGAAGGCGTGTATCCCTGTTCTTCCCATAATAGCGTTGTAAGTCGAGCTAGCCTTCACCACCACAAAATCCAATATCTGAGTTGTTTGCCTTGGTTCCTGCCCTATGGTTGTTGGAAACTTGATTATCCCCTCTACGGGGCACTACACTCCCGCAAACCCATATATTGGCATGTCGGTTGGGGTCAATTGGGAGTCATTATACCCCGTTCTCAAAAAGGTGTCATGTAGCAAGATATCCACTGAAGCACCATTATCCACAAGGACCCTTCTCACTGAGCTGTTCCGTATTATCGGGGTTATAACCAACGGGTCGTCATGCGGAAATTTCACACCCTCCAGATCAGAATCATCAAAAGACATTGTTACTCCTGTCCTGGCCCTCTTCGGGGCTTCCCCAACAATATGCATAACTTCTCGGGCATACGCTTTCCTGGAGTTCTTGGATAACCCAGCAGTAGTTGGTCCTCCAAAGATTGTGTTTATCACAGGCCCTCGGGGTTGTGGTCCTCCGAAGATTGTATTTATCACAGGTCCCCTAGGCTGGGGATTCCGCCCCTGATCATCTTGGTCCCTCCTACGATCTTCAAAGTTCTTTCTTCCATTGTTATTCCTTTCCCCTCCATCTCCAGTGTATTTATTCAATCTTCCTTTTCGAATGAGGAACTCAATTTCATCTTTCAATTGTCTACACTCATCGGTGTCATGATCGACATCTTTGTGAAATCTGCAATACTTGCTCTTATCTAGCTTGGCAGGATCAGCCTTTAAGGGCTTAGGCCAACGAATATCTCGATCTTTCTCAATTTCCATCAAGATCTGGCTTTTAGGAGCATTCAGCTTAGCGTATTCACTGAACTTTTGCCCAGGTCCTCCCTTCTTGGGGGTTGAATTAGGGTTTTGCTCGGTTCTAGGATATTTGTCCTTAGCGATATACTCCAGATCAGTTTTCCGCTTCTTGCCTCCAGTGGGATCATTACTTACTACGGTCTTCCTCATGCTTTCTTCAACCTTGATATACTTCCCTGCCCTATCCTGGAGTTGCAATATGCTTTCAGGGGGACGTTTGGCCAAGGACATCTTAAAAAATTCATCCCTAGTTCCTTGTTGTAGTGCTATCATGGCTACCTTATCATCAAGGTCTGGGACTTTTAAAGGCTCCTTTGTGAAATGATTCAGGTAATCTCTCAAGGATTCCTTTGTCCCCTGCATAATGCTCATAAGAGATGCTGAACTTTTCTCATGAACTCTCCCACTGATGAATTGCTTAATTCAAGCCTGACTTAATTCTCTGAACGACCCAATAGAGTTTGGGGGCAAGCGACTATACCACCTTTGAGCCATACCTGACAAGGTTTGAGGAAAGGCCCGACACTTAATAGCATCATTCACGGGCTGCAACAACAGTGCATTAGAGAATATTCTAACATGATTAGCGGGATCTCCCGTGTCGTCATAAGCTTTTAAAGTTGGCATTTTGAACTTTCTTGAGATATGGACATTCATTATATCTTCAGTGAAGGGTGGAGTAGGATCATCAGGATCTCTAAGGGGAAGAAGATTACTTGGATCAGCCCTTGGGACAACAGCCCTTCTCTGCACTGGACCATCCAGGTCTATGATGGGAGGAGGATTTCTCCCCCTAGGAGGTACTGGGGGTCTGATGGTCTGGTGCGCCTCCAGGTCACGCCTCAGCCTTTGAATCTCAGCCTCATGAGCCCTGATTCTTTCTTGCACTTCTTGGGGATTCGTCCCTTGGGTGCTTTGAGGGCGTTGGCTACCATCAGCCATCGGCTCTTTGCCAGCACGTCTCCTCCTCGGGGTTACTTCATCATCCGAAGATTCAGAGTCTCTCTCAGTGTAAGGACTAGAAAATTCCTGATCCTCAGGGATAGGAGCCAAACCTCGTATGTATGGGGACGAACGCCCTCGCGCTTCACTACGTCCAGTATGTCCACTTCCTCTAACCTCGGGGTAAAGGGGCATCCCATAAGGGGGGTTAGTAGTAACAACAGTTGAATATTCGTACCCGACGGGTCGAGAATTCACAGGTGCATGTACTTGTTGAACTTGAGGATTCGTACCTTGAGTAGCCGAGGGAACCGTCCCTTGTGGCTGAGGTTCAGTTGCCCCAATCTGGGCTTCTCCTTGCGTGGTTGCATAGGTTGAGTGAGGAGGCACCTCCACAGTTGAAGATATCATTTGGGTTGTCCCCGTTGGTGTTCCTCCTCCAAGGGCTCTAACTGTTCTCCGTGTTCTCTCCATAGTTATTGTTGTGCTTTCCCACAGACGGCGCCAAATGTTATGGATAAAAAATTAAGGTTATTTTTTGCTGTATTTATTGCTAAGGTTCGGGAGCTCAAGGTCTTTAATGGTTGCTCTCGTGTTTCGTAGCTTAATTCTGCCTTTATGAGATGCCTACGTATCTCTGTGAATTAGAGAATCAAGCCAAAAAACGTAGTTCTGATTTGTGGGGTGAGACCCCTTATATAGATGTTGGTGGTCCTAGAATTGGACTTGGTATAGGAGACTTGGTGATCAAGTCTCTGATTTAGAATGGACTTTGGAGTCCTAAATAGTAGGAAACTGATTCCTTATCCTTCTAGGTCCCTTTGAGGTTAATCTGTAAGGATTTATGTCCTTATCGGGACTCTTCTCAATAGCTTATTTTTCCCTTATTAATTAATTATGAAATTAATTAATATTCAGGGTTTTTGGGCCTTCTTTGTTCCATCAGGCCTGATCTGGTCCATCAAGCCTGATCAATATGTTGACCTTTTTGGTCTGAATGTCATACATCTTCTTATTGGGCCTAGCAGCCTAAATCATGTATAATTACTGTAATATTTAATTACATAATCAGGATTTATTTATCCCTATCAATGGTTTTACTAGAGGTGTCATATATAAGACTATGTTTTACAAAAAGCATAAAAATGATATCATACTTGTGCAAGTCTATGTTGATGACATTATATTTGGATCTACGAATGATGCACTTTGTGTAATATTTTATAAGCTTATGCATAGTAGGTATGAGATGAGTATGATGGGTAAGTTGAACTTCTTTCTTGGGCTTCAAGTGAATCAGAAGCCAAATAGTATCTTTATTTGTCAAACGAAGTACATCATAGATCTTCTAAAGAAATATAAGTTGGAAGATTCAACACCTGCAAAGACTCCAATGGAAACTGCCACAAAACTTGATCAAGACAAGTCTGGTAAGAAGGTTGACATCACTAATTATCGATACATGATTGGATCATTGCTCTGCTTCACTGCAAGCCGTCCAGATATTATGTTTGCTATATGCTTGTGTGCACGGTTCCAAGCTGATCCGAAGGAATCTTATCTGATAGCCGTCAAAAATATCTTCATAAGTCTGAAGGGTACACCTAATCTAGGTATCTGGTATCCTAAAGATACATGCTTTGATCTCATTGGCAACATAAATTCTGATTACGCTGGTTGTAAGATTGATCTGAAGAGTACTTTAGAAAGCTGTCAGTTTTTTGGAAGAAGATTGGTTTCTTGGTTTAGTAAGAAGCATCATTTAGTTTCTATATCTACTGCTGAAGCTGAATACATTGTTGCTGGAAGCTGCTGTTCTCAAATTCTTTGGATAAGAAACCAACTCCGAGACTATGAACTTGATTTGAAGAATATTATTATCTACTGTGACGAAACAAGTGTTATAGCAACCTCAAACAATGTGTTCAGCATTCGAGGACCAAACATATTGATATAATGTATCATTTCATAAGAGAACATATATTGAATGGTATTGTGGAACTTTATTATGTTCTCACAATGGATCAAATTGCAGACATTTTCATAAAGCCACTCAGTGAAGTTACTTTCAACAATTTGGTTAGTGAACTTGGTATGTTGAATTTGTCCAATTAGTTAGAAATCAGCAAATGTAATTTGATACGGGTAAACTTTACTACCCCGATGATGATGCTTTGAGGGGAAAGTAAATTTACATATCTATATTCATTATATTTATTGTAACGCCCCCAAATCTGGGGTCAGGAATCTGGGTTATCACGCCATCCTTCACTCATGTGTAACCTGTATTGATTTAATAATCCAACAGACCCCAATCTCATGCATACATACACACAAGTTATAGCCTTAAAAACAATGTACAAAATGTAATCTTATTTTATTATACTCAAATGTACTTTACAGGATCTCAAACAATTATTCATAACCTCTACATGAAGTTAAAATAATTACGACTGATATCTTATACCTATCTGATACTCTTGCCCATGACTGCAAGCGACTAAGTCCCACACCGACATACTGGTTATCTGTTGTGTTATGTCATTTAAAAGAAAGCAAGAGTGAGCTATAATGCCCAGCATAATAATGTACAGTATGAAATGACTGTATGATAAACTCAAGTAAAAACGTCATATATGATAAATATATTTTATTCAAAAAATAGTTTTTCCTTGGTGAACACACCTTATTTTGAAAACAATTCTTTAGTGGATTTATTATCCCGCGAATACCTTAATGGTAAACCCAGCACTAAGCTTGGGTTACGGTATTGCATCACAATTCCAGTTGGAAGAATAAGACATAAATTGGAGCCGCCGCATACGATGATCAGTCGTACTAAGGGAAAATAGTACCTTTTCTATAGGTAGATGGACGATTCCCTTTTTATTATCGGTTATCACCCTGGCCGCATTCGGGCCTTTTCTGTGTCCATCCCTCTCAGGTATACACTTCACGTCTATCCCTCTCAAGACACGGTTTTGCGTCCATCCCTCTCAGGTACGCATACTCCACATGTTCATCAGTATATAAGATAAGATACCTTCTCATGTGGTAGTAAATTGGTAGTCTCCCCAGTCCACGAAGTACTGGAGTCTACCTCTCCTTGTCCTTGTAAGAATCCCATCATATATATGGAACTTATATTGTTCCCCAAGCATATTGCTTGTTGATAGGTACACTTGGATATGTACGTATATGTATGCACTTCCGAGAATTTTCGGAGGAAGTACTAAGGATGTGAGTTGACCGTTGTCAACATATTTGTTATATAAGGTGGAGTTTCTTTTGAAACTATGATCAAAATAATTAAAATAAGTCGAGATAATATTTTCCGACGTTATGAAATTATTCGAATGATTTTACGAAAATCAAAAAGTATTTTAAATCAAGTTTTTATGATTTTTAAATCATAAATAACTCATTTAATAAATAATAAATAATTAAATATTAATCGTTAAATAATTAAACCTCGAATAATTATACTTTTAAAAGAATATTGAAATAATATTACTCAACTAGTTTATGTTTAAGTAATTTAATAATCTTTAAAATTTAGTCGAGTTTGAAATGAATAATCGTTGGAGAATACTTCTCCTATATTAAATTAATAATGGAAATAATATTCATTGTTAAAGTAAAATATAGTTGAGGGAATACGATCTTTGAAAATCGTTTTAATAAAAGTTCGAGGTATTTAATGTTTCGCAAGTGGACATCGAGTCCCTTGGAATAAAATAAGTACGGACTTTTAATGGTCCAAAATATCTACTGGATGATTCCCAAGTTTATACTTTATAAAAACTGACCAACTCTCGGTCTTATAACTTATATATCAGCTCTACTATAGCGTTTGTGTTCTTAAATAAAACACCTCCACAATAATTTCGGGTTTTCATAAAATTATACTGACCGATCCTCAGTCTAAAATATACTCCTCATATATACAACGCTACTCTCTAGCGTTATCGATTGAAATTCGGTAATATTCATATACCAAAATCATTATCAAATCATATGATATTATATAACATAATTCGTAAAACATCGTAAATATAGCATCATGTATATATCGAAATTATTTGAAAACAAACACAACACAACAGTTTGAAAAATGTAGGGTTTGAAAACTCGTCTGGAGTCCAAGACACGTTTCCCGACTTCCTCGCGTTCCGGGTTTTCTAATCAACAAACGTCATAATCTTAATCAGTATTCCTACTCTCATTACCAACTTATATTTCTAACATGTTCAATACTTCATAACTTTCATCATTCGACCGACTCGAAATAAGTATCATTCCTTGGTCGAAACGGATGGTCAAAGTGGTCTTCTAGATTTGACTTTACCAATATTACTATTACGTGACTCACACTCTATCATTTTTAATAAATCATAAAATTAATATTTTAATACGAAACCACCTCGAAAAGCTTCTTGAGTGCTTGTAATATTTATCCTAAAAGTTTCATTTTGATAAAATTAATTTAATTAGGTGAAAAGCATTTCAAAAATTCGGTCAACTACGGAGTTTTACTATTCAAACCGCTTTCACTAAAATGTTGATATCTCTCAAACCTTTAACTCAATTGACACACCATTTTCACGTGCGTGATCTAGACAAAATTTAGAACACATCATTTGAAAATGGTTTTCTGGTAACCAGGGTGAAAATCCCGAAGTGGTAGTTTCCTAACAGGAGGTTGTTTTTGACATTCGTACTCTGCGCGACCTCGGCTCCGACATTTTTATAAGTTTGAAAAATCAACATTTTTAATTGAAATTTTTCTGGAAGCTAATAAACTCTATTTTTAACTCTCTATAAAAATTTCATGATTTTTAAATATTTTAAATCGATCATTTATATTTACAAAGTTCGTAATTTGTAGCAGTTTTGTCGCATAAATCCCTTTTACTAAAACAGTCATAACTTTGGATCCGTAAATCGGAATCAAGCGATTCAAGCGCCTAAACGATCCTCATAAAATTTTCTATCATAATCAAGTCTCATGTTTTAGGAAACTATAGTTTATAAATTCGGGAACTTCTGCAGAAACTTAAGTTGAGTTTTGTTCATTTTAACGAGGTTACGATTACGATTCGAGTTTCGTTTACGTCTTAAATCAATATACCACCATCAACAATCATCAAATCATCATCTTAACACTAAATCCTCTCAAGAACATCATGTTCTTGAGGCAACAATCATCAACCTTAAAACTAATTAAATAAACATCAAGATAATATCAAATCAATCATCAAAACTATACTTATATCCATGATCCTTACTTTTCTTTAAACTTAAAACTTAAAAAAAGTTTGGATGAATGTTTATACCTTACTTGAAGCTTTTTAATACTTAATAGAGTCCTAAGATCCTTGATGAAGCCTTGGTCTAGCTTTAGGAGCCTTAAACTTTCATGAAAATCAAGAAAATAAGTTAGTGATTTTCGGAGTTACTATTCACCACCAATTTTGAGCAAGGATTTGACTATGCTATACTAATTCAATGGCCATGAAATTTTGAAAGTACCTTTTATATGGTATGAGGAAACTTTGGTTAAAATTTGGTACTTTTTGAATGAATAGATCATGAGATATGAATTTTTATTTTCATGGTGTTCTTGGAAATCAACATTAGATTTTTGGAGAGAGAGAGAGAATTGCCTTGCTTGCTTCTTGGAAATGTTGTGGAAATAGGCTTTTGTGACTTTAGAAAGTATGCAGGACAAGATGCATCTCATTTTCAAAGGCTAGGCTTAGCTAGGTGTCTCATTTGTCAAAGCTTGCATTGTAAGCTCCTTGAATTTATGTTTATCAAAATTTGTTATTTATTAATTTTTGTAACTAGCTTCCTAATTTATTACTTGTTGAATAAATTTATAAAAGACTTAATTTCCTAGGTTATCACTTGATTTTGTCATCCTACATTATCTCACTTTCGTTCACGTATGTTTAAATCAATTCCCGTAAATGTTACGTCGAAGAATTCCGCTAATCGTAAATCATTACCATTTCTAGTGCTCGTACTTGGTTATGAGTTATGAAATTATAATTCTCAAGATTTTTTTGGTCGTATAATTCTCTTATTCCTCGATGGCTCTTAAAATAATATCATTTGGACTATTGGTTTTTTTGAAAACTCACGACTCTTGCATACACTCATTTAGTACGTATAACCACAATATGAACTCGGAAACTTAAATTAAACACTCGTATATGGTGTGGTCGCAAAAGTTTTTAATAAACCGTAAGGTTACTATTCCTAAAGGTCTTTTACAGACGTCAAAAATTTTGGTTCTTACAGTCTTCCCCCTTAAAAGGATTCTTTCCCGGAATCAGTTCAGAAATAGGCGGGGACACGCTTCTCACAGGACCACCTCGAGTTCTCACGTTAACCTCACAGTATTGGATCTCTTCATAAAATTTCCACTCATTCGTCAAATATATTTTCGGGTACTCATTTTAAACTTGGTGACTGTTCGATGTTGCTGCTAATTTATACGCCAAACCTCTTATTCCTTTAAAGATTTCAACCAGTTCAATAATCCTTGGTTCAACATTCTTTCCCTTTCGAATCTCATCACTCCCTCCTCGGGAGGCACTTTCAATAATACTTGGTCTTTTACTTCGTACTTTTTGTCTTTATAGATCTAGTCTGCATATCTCTATTGTTCATCCTGGGCTGCCACTAGCCGGGTTCTAATAAGTTCTAGAATTTCTTTGGTCTGTAGACTCAACTATGGTCCGGTATCCTCCGCTTACCAATTTCTTCCCAACCTAAGGGAGAACGATTCTTTCTTCCGTACAAAGCTTTGTAGCTGTTCCAATGCCCGCACGATAACTTGTTATTGTCGGTAATTCGATTAACGTCAATTGGTCACTTCATTTTCTTTAGAAATCTATAATATGGACTATTAGCGCATCTTATAGTGTTTGGAATGCTCCTTCAACTTATTTGTTTCCCCCTCCATCACTCTTACTAGTGCTAGAGTTTCATTCCTTAACATTTTCCCATTTTTGCGAATCATCTCTGTCGATTATTTTATGTAAGAAGTTCTCGTCGCATTTCTACACCTCGTCTCATGTTACATGCTTAGCGTCAGATTTAACATTTCTTCCCGTAGTAACGTAAAGCACATCATCGTCCTGTTGCCATCTTGAAGGAAGCACCATTTCATACGCAATTGATTGACATGTTTTAGGATCGTGGAACATTCAACTTCCGTCATTGGTCGGACTTCTTTAATCATTCCCCGTATAATATCTATAGTACCACGATACCTTCTAGGTCGTACTTGTTATTCTCGCTAGCGCCTTAGACGTATTCACGTTTATTGGTACCTGCTACCAGTGGCCTTTATAGGGCGTGTATGATCTTCTTTGCCTTCTATCAGCTCTGACAATGACATCCTTCATTCTTTCACGTAGTCCTTCGTAAGGGATATCGGATATTATTTTTCATATGCTAGCGTGGTAAGTACATCTACACGAATTATCTGTCAACAATAGGTGATTCCCCAAACCGTTCCAAATAAAAGGTAAGCCGCTAGACGTATCTTCAATGGTCAGGATAGTCCTCTCATTCTACTTGTCGATTTGAGAACTCTAAGTCATTCCTCTGTCCGTCCTTTTTCGCAAAATATCTTGGGAAATAGTCCCGTTAATTAAATCTTGGGTCCTTGCATGGCGCAGTCGTCACATGGTCTCTCTGTCTCAATTATCTCCTCTGCGTTCATAACAATTTTGTAGAGTGGACATCTATCGTTTGCACAATAAAATAAGCGGTATTATTTAATCTATCACTCAAAATCCTCAAATAGCACGACGGCTAACTTGGTTCTTGATAATCCTCCTTCAAAATTTATTATAATTAACTCTTACTCCTATTTGGGTCATCTACAAGTCGTAATCGCCAAAATTTTAATCCTCGCCTTTCCGTTTTCATTTTCAACCATATCGAATACTTACTTACCTACTCAATGACATCCGTTTTCATATTCTGTCATAACTAATATCCGTTTACATTTTTAGGCATCTTTAAGTCTTCCGGTTAAGTAATAAAGCGTTCTTTTCATGTGATCCTTCTCATCAGTTATTCTGAGATTTGTCATCCTCAATATATCTTTTCCTACTTAAAGTGTCGGCCACCACATTGGCCTTTCCTTGATGATAATAGATTTCTCAATCATAGCCTTTGATCAATTTGACTATAGCCTCTATCTCGTTGATAGGGAATAAATAAATCCTAATTACGTAATTAAATATTGCATTAATTATACATGATTTGGGCTACAAGGCCTAATAAAGAGATGTATGACATTCAGACCAAAAAGGTTAACACATTGATCAGGCCTGATGGACCAGATCAGGCCTGATGGAACAAAGAAGGCCCAAAACCCTGAATATTAATTAATTTCGTAATTAATTAAGGGAATAAATCAGCTATTAAGGAGAGTCCCAATAAGGGCATAAATCCTTGTAGATTAGCCTCCAAGGGACCTAGAAGGATAAGAAATCAGTTTCCTACCACTTAGGACTCCAAAGTCCATTCTGATTCTGAGACTTGACTACCAAGTCTCCTACACCAAGTCCAATTCAAGGACTCCCAACATCTATATAAGGGGCCTCACCCCACAAATCAGAACTACATTTTTTGACTTGATCCTTGGCAATCAGCAAGGTACGTAGGCATCTTGTTAAGGCAGATTGAGTCACGAAACACAAGAGCAGTCAAATCGAGCCTCGAAGCTCACGTTCCTTAGTAATAAATACAGCAATTATATACCTAGTTTTTAATCCATAACATTTGGCGCCGTCTGTGGGAAGCACAACAACAACCATGGCGAGAACACGGAGAACAATTAGAGCCCTTGAAGGAGGAACACCAGCGGGGACAACCCAAGTGATTTCGTCAACCGTGGAGGTACCTCTTCATTCAACTTATGTAGCCACCCAAGGAGAAGCCCAGATAGGGGCAACTGAACCTCATCCACAAGGGACGATTCCCTCGGCTACTCAAGGTACGAATCCCCAACTTCATCAACTACATACACCTGTGACTTCTCGACCCATTGGGTATGAGTATTCAACTGTTGTGACTACTAACCCCCCATATGGGATGCCCCTTTACCCCGAGGTTGGAGGAAATGGACATGCTGGGTGAAGTGAAGCACGAGGGCGATCGCCCCCCTATATACAAGGTTTGGATCCTATCCCTGAGGATCAGGAATTTTCTGGTCCTTACACTGAGAGAGACTCCGAATCTTCAGATGATGAAGTGGCCCCACGAAGGAGGCGTGATGGCAAAGAGCCGATGCCTGATGGTAACCAACGTCCCAGGAGCACCCGAGAGACGAATCCCCAGGAAGTGCATGAGATAATCAGGGCTCATGAGGCTGAGATTCAAAGGCTTAAGCGCGACTTGGAAGCGCACCAGGCTCCCAGGTCCCCATTACCACCTAGGGGGAGAAATCCTCCTCCAATCATAGACCTAGATGGTTCGACACAAAGAAGGGTTGTAGCCCCAAGAGTTGATCCAAGCAATCTTCTTCCCCTTGGAGATCCTGATGATCCTACTCCACCATTCACTAAAGAGATAATGAATTCCCACATCTCAAGGAAGTTCAAGATGCCCACTATTAAAACTTATGACGGCACGGGAGATCCCGCTAATGATGTCAGGACATTCTCTAATGCACTATTGCTACAGCCCGTGAATGACGCTATTAAGTGTCGGGCCTTTCCTCAAACCCTGTCGGGAATGGCTCAAAGATGGTATAGTCGATTGCCCCCAAACTCTATTGGGTCCTTCAGAGAGTTAAGTCAGGCTTTTATTAAGCAGTTTATCAGCGGGAGAGTACATGAGAAAAGTTCAGCATCCCTCATGAGTATTGTGCAGGGAGCGAAGGAAACCTTGAGAGACTACCTGAATCGTTTCATGAAGGAAGCTTTAAAAGTCCCGGACCTTGATGACAAGGTAGCCATGATAGCACTGCAACAAGGAACTAGGGATGAGTTCTTTAAGATGTCCTTGGCAAAGCGCCCCCCTGAAAGCATGTTACAGCTCCAAGATAGAGCCGGGAAGTACATCAAGGTGGAAGAGAGCATGAGGAAACCGTAGTAAGTAATGAGCCCGCTGGAGGCAAGAAGTGGAAAACCGATCTGAAATATATTGAAAAGGAAAAGTATCCTAGAACTGAGCAAAACAATTAATCAACCACGAAGAAGGGAGGACCTGGACAAAAGTTCACTGAGTATGCTAAGCTGAATGCTCCAAGAAGCCAGATTTTAATGGAAATCGAGAAAGATCGATATATTCGTTGGCCTAAGCCCTTGAAGGCTGATCCTACCAAGCTAGATAAGAGCAAGTATTGTAGATTTCACAAGGATGTTGGTCACGACACCGATGAGTGTAGACAACTGAAAGATGAAATTGAATTCCTCATACGAAAAGGAAGATTGAACAAGTACACCGGGGAATGAGGGGATATGAATAACAATGTAAGAATGAACTTTGAAGATCATCGGAGGGACTAAGACGATCAGGGGCGGAATCCCTAGCCTAGAGTACCGGTGATAAATACAATCTTTGGAGGACCACGACCCCGAGGGCCTATGATAAACACGATTTTTGGAGGACCAACTGCTGCTGGATTATCCAAGAACTCCAGGTAATCGTATGCCAGGGAAGTTATGTATATTGTTGAAGAAGCCCCGAAGAGGGCCAGGATAGGAGTAACAATGACTTTTGATGATTCTGACCTAGAGGGTGTGAAATTTCCTCATGACGACCCGTTGGTCATAACACCCATAATAGGAAACAGCCCGGTTAAGAGGGTCCTTGTGGATAATGGTGCTTCAGTGGATATCTTGCTCCACGACACCTTTTTAAGGATGGGTTATAATGACTCCCAATTGACCCCAACCGACATGCCGATATATGGATTTGCGGGAGTGGAGTGCCCCGTGGAAGGGATAATCAAGTTACCAACAACCATAGGACATGAACCAAGGTAAGCAACACAGATGTTAGACTTTGTGGTGGTGAAGGATAGTTCAACTTATAACGCTATCATGGGAAGAACCGGGATACATGCCTTCAAGGTGGTCCCTTCTTCCTACCATTCAATTATGAAGTTTCCCACCCGAAATGGGATTGGAGAAGAGAGGGGATATCAAAAAATGGATAGAAGCTGCTATGTGGCCTCACTAAGGGCAGATGAAGTTGGGGGCATGTTCTTCATATCGAAGATCTAGATATTCGAGAGAATGATGAGAAAATAGGGAAGCTAGCAGAAGACTTGGTTTCGATTCCTTTAGCTCCCGAGGATCCTGAGAAAGTAACTTTCGTTGGAGCCACACTAGAGGAGCCCCTTAGAGAGAAGTTGGTGAACTTTTTACAAGAAAATAGTGATGTGTTTGCATGGTCAACAGCTGATATGCCAGGCATAGACCCGGAACTGATTACTCACAAGCTGAATGTGGATCCGAATCGGAAGATAGTGAAGCAAAGGAAAAGAAGCTTCGCCCCAGAGAGGCAAGAAGCTATAAAACAGGAAGTAGAGAAGCTCTTAAAGGATGGTTTCATTGAGGAGATACAATTTCCAGAATGGTTAGCAAACCCTGTAATGGTGAAGAAGGCAAATGGAAAATGGAGGATGTGTGTGGACTTCACTGATCTGAATGACGCATGCCCTAAGGACTGTTTCCCGCTGCCAAGGATAGATACTTTGATAGATGTCACTGCTGGACATGAAATGCTGAGCTTCATGGATGGATTTAGTGGATACAATTAGATCAAGATGTATAAGGACGACGTCCCTAAGGTATCATTCATCACTGACTTTGGTATTTATTGTTATCTTGTTATGGCATTTGGTCTCAAGAATGCATGAGCCACCTATCAAAGGTTGGTAAATAAAATTTTTAAGGATCTTATCGGCAAAACCATGGAAGTTTATGTTGATGACATGTTAGTCAAGAGTCTAGTAAAGACAGATCATATAACCCATTTGAGGGAAGCCTTCGAGGTCCTGAGGTACCACAAGATGATGTTAAATCCTACGAAGTGTGCTTTCGGAGTAGGGTTTGGAAAGTTTTTGGGATTGATGGTCTCCAAGAGAGGAATCGAGGCCAATCCCGATAAAATAAAAGCAATCCTGGACATGAAGCCACCAAAAACTATCAAAGATGTTTAGAAGCTCACTGGAGGGGTTGCTGCGTTGGGATGATTCATCTCCAAGTCTGGAGATAAGTGCTTGTCATTCTTCAAGACTTTAAAGAAGGTTAAGGATTTTGTATGGAGTGAGGAAAGCCAGAAGGCATTTGAGGAATTAAAGAAATATATGGCCCATGCCCCGTTGTCGGCCAAGCCAGCTTTGAATGAAGTTTTATACTTGTACTTGGCCATTTCAGAGAATGCCTTGAGCGCTGTATTGGTTAAGGAGGAACTGAAAATCCAGAAACACATATACTATGTCAGCAAAATTCTGCATGGAGCTGAGTTGAATTATCCAACTATTGAGAGGTTTGCTTTAGCTTTGGTAATGGCTTCAAGAAAGTTACGTCCTTACTTTCAGGATCATCAAATTGAGGTGCTAACAAATCAGCCCCTGAGAAATATCATTCATAGTCCCAAGGCTAGTGGAAGGTTGATAAAGTGGGCAATAGAACTGGGAGAATTTGATATAAAGTATAAGTCGCGAACGGCAATAAAAGCCCATGCATTGGCTGATTTCGTGGTGGAATGTACCATACCCAGCCAAGAAGTCGGGGGCAGGAAGATACCATACCTCAAGACAAGGAAGTTAATAAGGGGGACAAGGAAAAGGATGATAAGGAGAAGGAATATTGGGTTCTCTATTTTGATGGAGCATCAAAAACAAATTCAAGTGGAGCAGGGTTAGTTTTACAAAGCCCTGATGGGTTCTTGATTGAATATGCTATGAAGTTAGACTTCCCAACTACAAATAATGAGGCATAATATGAAGCTCTGATAGCTGGCCTTGGCTTAGCAGGGACACTTAGAGTCAAGAATTTAAAGGTCTGTGGAGACTCGAAGCTGGTCATATCCCAGGTAAAGGGAGAGTTTGAGGCAAGGGATAATACGATGGCTAAGTATGTCCGCCTAGTAAGGGCTATGATGACCCAATTTGATGAATGCCATGTTGAGCACATTCCAAGGGAGGAAAATGCTAAGGCAGATGCGTTATCAAAATTTGCTTCATCTGAGATAGAGGAAAGTTCAGGAAGTGTATACTTCCGCGTTCTGAAGACACAGAGCATTGATGTTAAGCTTGTAGCTCCTATAGGTCTGGGGACGTCATGGATAGATCCCATTAAGACCCATATTCAAACCGGTTGGTTGCCAAATGATGCTACTGAAGCACATAAGTTAAGTGTTCGAGCACTAAGATACTCCTTGATAGATGGGATTTTATATAAAAGATCTTATGTAGTTCCTTACTTAAGATGTCTCCGGCCCGATGAGGCACGCTTGGCTCTTGAAGAAGTGCATGAAGGTATCTATGGGCAACATTTGGGGGGCAGAGCACTAGCTCATAAGATAACCCATTTAGGCTTCTATTGGCCAGAAATGATGGCTGATACCAAAGAGTATGTTAAGAAGTGTGACCGCTGTCAGAAGCATGCACCTGTCGTTAGACAACCCCCGAGATGCTGACCTCCATCAACTCACCCATCCCCTTTGCTATGTGGGGAATGGATATACTTGGGCCTTTCCCCATGGCCACGACATAGAGGAAGTTCCTGATTGTAGCCATTGATTATTTTACTAAGTGGATTGAAGCCAAGCCTTTAGCCAAGATCACAGCTAAGTAGGTTGCACAATTCCTGTGGGAAAATATCATGTGCCGGTATGAAATTCCCCGCATCCTAGTCACTGACTATGGAACACAGTTCAACAATGAGGAATTCAAGAAGTATTGTGAGGAGAATGAAATTAAATTATGATTCACCTCTGTGGCTCACCCGCAAGCTAATGGGCAAGTGGAACTGGCAAATCGAATAATCCTGGATGGACTAAAGAAGAGGATCGAGAAGTCGAGAAATAACTGGGTGGATGAAGTACTCCCAATACTATGGGCCTATAGGACTACCTGTAGAGTCATGACTGGAGCAACTCCCTTCATGTTAGCATTTGGGGCAGAAGCAGTTGTTCCTGTAGAGATATCACATTCCTTCCCCAGGATACAAGCTTTCAATGCTGAAGAAAATGAGGAAGGGCAAAGGTTAGCCCTGGATCTAATCGACGAAGTACGAGATGAGGCACATGCGAAGATAGTGGAATATCATAAAAGGCTTCATTCTATTATAACCTAAGGGTTAAGGAAAGGTTTTTTAAGCAAGGTGACTTAGTCCTGAGGAAGGTAGAAGCTTCTGGTGTAGGGCAGAAAGGGAAACTTGCCCCTAATTGGGAAGGGCCATACAAGGTCAAAAGTGTTCAGGGTAGAGGAACGTACAAGCTTGAGACTATGGATGGTTTTGAAGTCCCGAGAACTTGGCATGCGCAAAACCTGAAGGTTTACTATATGTAAAACATTTACAACATGATTTTCACTTGTCAGAATGACAAGTAGGTTTAAAAGCACCTTAAAGCTTTGCTTGCTTAGGATTTTTATATAATAGAAGATATGTTTAGATTTTATCAGGGTTGAACCCACCTCATGTAAGGTATTAAGAATACCAAGTTATAATAAAAAGTGTTCAACTTGATCTAGCCTATTAGATTGATACATTGTGAAGGATAAAACCAAGTTATAAACTTGAGTTTGAAAACTCTGAAAAACTACGATAATATTTGGACAATACAATTGAAAATAATCAAAGTCAATTACACAAATTCAAAAACATCTGAAGAAAAGAAAAGTACATAAAGAGTTAGGCCTTAGAAGGCTCGGATTCTTCAGAGCTGCTATCTATAGTCTCCTCGGGCGTCTCCTGAGTTGGCCCCTCGGAAGTCTCTTCAGAAGTCTCCACCGAGGTCTCCTCAGAATTACCCCCGGATGGCTTAGATGCCCTAGGGGACGCTGGTTTCGGAGGCTCCTCCACCCTTGCCTTCTTAATAAGGGGCTCAGCCTCTTCCTCAGAAGAAGATTCCTCCTCTTCAGAGCTGGATTCGGGCTCCCTCCTTTTTTGGCCTTGACCCTGGCTTTCTGATGACGCTCTGATCGGGGACGCTGAAGTGCCCTCTTTAATAAGATCAACGAGCTTATATGCAACGCCTCCAAGTACTGGGACTTGCACAGGGTAAGGGAAGGAAGATTGTTCAAGAACCTCAGGAAACTCGTCCTGAATAGCCTCCACAGCAGCATCCCAGCCTTCCTTATAACTGACTGGATGGACGAGGGCATCATGCTCTACCATTAAGTCCTTGAATTCTTGAGTATCCATCCAGCCGTCAAAGTCCTTGTCCTTCTGTCTCTTGAGAATAACAATCTCAGCCCGGGCCGTTTCGAGATCGGAAGTTAAGGAGGCAAGTTGGGCTTTAAGAGCCTCTATCTGCTGGTTAGCCTCCTCAAGCTTCTTGTTTGTGTCTTCTATACCAACTTTCCAAGCCTTGGCTTGGTGAATTTCCCCTTGAAAGTGGACGTTCGCCTATAAAAGACAAAAAAAATGTAAGAAATGAGGAAAATTACGACAGAAAACTATGGATACCAAAAGAAAAAGACATACCGTCGCCAAGGCCTGAGCTCCGAAAAGCTCGTTAGCTTTCAAGTCCTGTTGAAGGACAAGGTCATGATAGTCTACGGGGGTGATAGACTGAATCAACCACTCCTTGGATAGTTTCATATTCCCAACGATCGAGTCCTTTCCCCAAATTCCCCAGGCAGGCTGGAAGAAGGCCCCCGGGTTTTCTTTTGTACGCAAGGGTTGGCTGGGGCCCTCCTCGTCTCCTTCCCTTGCCTGGAGAAGGAACTCTGGGAAGCGATCCCCAAGGCGCGGGTCCTTGAAGACCTTCCCGCCTCTCTTCATCCTGGTCGTTTCCATGTGTTTAGGCTTGGTAGCCTCTTCGATCTTCTCAGCAACTGCAACGAATAGGTAAAGTGAATTGAGAAAATAGTAAAGTAAAAAAGTAGAAAAAATGAAGGCAACTGGAAAAAAGAAGAAAACGTACCTTTTTTAGGAACGGGAGAAAGCCCACGTTCCACAAGAACAGTCTCCCTGATTAGATCCCAAGATTGGGATGTCCCATTATCCTGGGTAAGGAGGTTGAAGGCCCTGGTCTCCTCCTCAGATAAAACTATGTCATTCGGGCTCCCATCCACAGCTTGCCCAAATGACGAGCGATAGAGGGTGCCCCAATCGCCTCCCTCCCAAAGGACGTACAGAAAATCCTTCTTCCACCCCAAGTTATTGTCGGGGATGGACATCCCGTTCACTATGTGGGGAACAGTGGGGCGTTGGTTCAAAGAAACCCACCCCGAATTCTTGTCGGGGCTGTTCTTGAACTGAAAGATATTTCTGAACATCGCAACTGAGGTAGGGATGTTGTGCTTGGCGCATTGCGACAAGTAGCAAAAAATCAACCTCCAAGAGTTTGGAGGGAGTTGGCAAGGGCTGATGCCCACATCAGCTAGCAAAACAGGGATAAATGGATGAAAGGGGAGTCTGATACCTGCCCTTAGAGTGTCCCTGTAGATGCATAGAGCGTTTTTCTTCCATTGACAGGCCCTGTCGGCCGAACCCGCAAAAACCATCTTGAAGGGTTCCTTTATTTTGAAACAAGTTTTCAACTTATCCAATTCCTTTGCATCCCTGAAGATGCTGATGTGATCATGCGCGTCTAGTTGCGCGTCAGACAGGTACTCATCCCTGCGAGTGTTGATCATGTCAATCAAGGAAGTGTACCTTGACCGAATGGGGAACTCATTAGACTTTTTGGTCACGCTCATCTTGGCCAAACGGGTCATTTTCTTATCAGCCATCTGAAAAGGGGCATAAAAGAAGATAATTTTAAACACAAACTATGCAAAAACAAGCAAAAGAAAAGGGAAAGGAATTTACCTGAAGTAATGCTGTAAAAAGGAGCTGGCTTGCTAAAAGAAGGCTTTGGGGCTCAAAAACTCCGACCTACAGTAATTTTTCTGAGATCTCTAACAGAAGAAAAGAGAAAGAGAAATTCAGAAATGAGAAAGTGAGAAATGAGTGACCCTAGTCACTCCTTTATATAGGCGGAAAAGGGAAGATGAAAGGGAAAAAAAGCCCATTAAGCTAAAGGCCCAAAGGAAAAGCCCAAATTCTGGAATGTTCCAGAATATCTTTGGAATTATTAATATCTTTGGAGTTATTAAGTTCTGGAACCTTCCAGAGTATCTTCAGTAAATCTTATGGCCCATCTCAAATCCAAACAGGACTTAGAGAAGTGAAAGGCCCAAAACGAGGCCCAAATCCAAAAAGGATTTGGAAAAGTGAAGGCCCAAACGAGGCCCAAATCCAAAAAGGATTTGGAAAAGTGAAGGCCCAAACAAGGCCCAAGTCAAAATAGGATTTGGAAAATTAAGCCCAATAAAGACCATATATCAGGATTGAGGTCGAATTTGAGGTCGTGAATCCTATTCGAACTCTTTCGAACAGGCGCCCGAAAAATGCGCATTAGAAAGACCAGGATGGAGGTCAAAGTTGAAGTCGTGGATCCAGTTCGAATTATTTCGAACAGGAGTCAAAAAGGGACCAAAACTTCGACCAAGATCCAGGTCGTGGGTTCGACTAGGATCCAGGTTGAAACCCTGGTCGTGATTCCTAGTCGAAACATTACGAACATGAGTTAAAAAGGGACCAAAACTTCGACCAAGATCCAGGTCATGGGTTCGACTAGGATCCAGGTCGAAACCCTGGACGTGATTCCTAGTCGAAACATTACGAACATGAGTCAAAAAGGGACCAAAACTTCGACCAAGATCCAGGTCGTGGGTTCGACTAGGATCCAGGCTAAAACCCTGGTCGTGATTCCTAGTCGAAACATCACGAACAGGAATGAAACAAAGACCGGATTTTCGACCAAAATCCAGGTCGAAGTTTCGACTAGGATCCTGGTCGAAACCCAGGTCGTGGAACCTAGTTGAAATTCTTTGACCAAGATTAAAAAGCTGGCCCAAAATTCGACCAGGATCCAGGTCGAATTTTTGACGAGGATCCTGGTCGAAAAAGGGCTGAAAACTAGAAAACTTTTCTGAAAAATTGCAGAAAATTCGGAAAGTTCCAGAAATTAAGAAAAAGTCCCAAAAATTAAGGAAAGATTCCTAAAAATGCTAGAAAATTCCTAAAAAGAGGGAAAAAGGTAAGAAAATAATATGGAAGTTTTTAAAACAACCCTGAAGCCGTGTACGAGGCAAATCGTTGTAAATGCGTAGGTCGCTCCACACTTTACACCAAAACGATACCTTGTAAGGGAACAAGTGAACTTAACTTTTGCGAAATCTTTTACGGTTTCCTAAAAGTTGGGGGGCAAATGATAGAAAATAAATAAATCTTGATTACGTAATTAAATATTGCATTAATTACACATGATTTGGGCTACATGGCCCAATAAAGAGATGTATGACATTCAGACCAAATAGGTTAACACATTGATTAGGCCTGATAAACCAGATCAGGCCTGATGGAACAAAGAAGGCCAAAAACCCTAAATATTAATTAATTTCGTAATTAATAAATAAGGGAAAAATAAGTTATTAAGGAGAGTCCCAATAAGGACATAAATCCTTGTAGATTAGCCTCCAAGGGACCTAGAAGGATAAGGAATCAGTTTCCTACCACTTAGGACTCCAAAGTCCATTCTAATTCTGAGACTTGACTACCAAGTCTCCTACACCAAGTCCAATTCAAGGACTCCCATGTTAGATATATTTGATAATGTCATGGCTAATATGTTTTATGTTTAGCTTTCAGATCTTACTTGAACAGGATAAATCAGTACTTAACTGTTGATCAGTACTTATACTGGAAGTCAGGACTTAAGGATATCAGTACGTATGTTATCAGGAGATAATCATCAGAAGATAGATATCAGAACTTAAGTGCTGAAGGACAATCAGATAAGGACAGTAGCTGATTAAAGGAAAGAAGATCAAGATAAACATAAGAAGAGATATGCATGAAGAAGGAATTCCATAAAGAATGGAATACTTGGAAGAAAAGATATCTGATTGATATATTTTAGGAAGCAGAATTATATTCCATATCAATTAGCGATTATCTTGTAACTGTGTAGTATATAAACACAGATATAGGGTTTACACTATAAGTATTATCATTATTAGAGAAGATTATTCATTGTAACCCTAGCAGCTCTCGTGATATTTGTTCATCACTGAGAGGTAACAGTTCCATACTGTAACAGAGTTTATTATTTCAATAAAGTTTGTTTTCTGTTACTTAAGTTCTTAAAGTTCGATTTGAGTGTACTATACACTGTATTCACCCCCTCTACAGTGTGTGTGTGACCTAACAATTGGTATCAGAGCCTATCTGTTAACATACATACAGTTAAAGATCCAAACACAATCATGTCGGACATAAAAACTCCAACTAAGCCTACCAAAACTAAAGAATCACCAAAGACACAAATTCAGAGTCGGTATGAGACCATCAGAGTTCCCATACTGAGACCATCTGAATATCCCATATGGAAGGTAAGGATGACCATGTTCCTGGAAGCAACAGATCCAGAATACATTGATAGAATCAAGGAAGGCCCTCACAAACCAACCACGCTTGCTGTTGCAGTTGCAGGTGAAGCAGCAAAGACCGTACCAAAAGAGAAGAGTGATTATACTGCTGAAGACATAGCATCAATTGCTAAGGATGCTAAGGTACGACACTTACTGCATAGCGCCATTGATAATGTAATGTCAAACAGGGTAATCAACTGCAAGACTGCTAAGGAGATATGGGATGCTCTGGAAACAAGGTGTCAGGGAACTGACACAATTAAGAAGAACAGGAAGACAATACTCACTCAAGAGTATGAACACTTTGACTCAAAGACTAATGAGTCATTGAATGATTTATATGATAGATTTGTCAAACTTTTGAATGATTTGTCATTGGTTGATAAAGAGTATTATCTTGAAGATTCAAACCTTAAGTTCCTGTTAGCTCTTCCTGAATGCTGGGATTTGAAGGCAACGACAATAAGAGACAACTACAATCTTGATGAAACAACTCTTGACGAAATCTATGGAATGCTCAAGACTCATGAGCTGGAGATGGAACAAAGAAGCAAGAGGAAAGGAGGAAAGTCAAGGACAGTTGCTCTTAAGGCTGAAGAAGAATTCCCCAAAGCAGCTTCCTCAAAGAAAGACAAGGGTAAAGCTCTTTTCATAAAGTCTGATACTGAGTCATCAAGTTCTGAGAGTGATGATGACTCAGATTTTGAAAGCTTGCCTGAGACTGATGCTGATGAGGAGATGATGAAGCTGTGTGCTCTTATGGTGAAAGGAATCACAAAGATTGCATACAGGAAGTTCAGGAAGGGAAATAAGTTTTCCAGGAAAGGCATAAGTTCTGATAAGAAGAATTTCAGAAGATCTGAAGGCAGAGGAGGAAAGTCTGACAGAGGAGATTACACCAATGTTAAATGCTATAACTGTGGTGAGAAAGGCCACATATCTCCTGACTGCAAGAAGGTAAAGGGTGACAAAGGCAAGGCTCTTGTCACAAAGTAGAAAAGCTGGACAGACACCTCAGACTCTGAAAGTGAGGAAAACTATGCATTGATGGCAAATGCTGATAAAGAAAGTGCTGAGAGCAGTTCTGAAGCTGCTGAAACAAAGGTACCTCAGACTACTTATGCTTTTCATACTGATGATATTAATGAGTTGAGAAGATATCTTAAAACCATGTTTGTTAGTTATAGAGATCAAACTTTAACATGTGAAAGATTAACTTCTGAAAATCTTGCATTTAAGAAAAGAAATGATTTCTTAGAAAAAGAGTTAGTCATGTTCCATCAAACTCAGAAGGATAGAGATGATGCTTTTTATGTTAGGAATGAAGTGCTAAAATTAAATGAATCTCTAAAAACTGAGTTAGAAAAGGAAAGAGAGATTATCAGGACTTGGACGAACTCTGGCAAAATAACTCAAAATTTGCTAAGTAGTGGAAACTGGAAAGAGGGCTTAGGTTATGGAGAAGATAAGAAAGATAAAGGAACTGAAGAAATTAAGTCTGTTGATAAGCAAAAGCCAAAGTTAAAACCTGTTAAGTTTGTAACTGTAAAGTCTGAAAATGAAAAATCAGAAGTTACAAAGAAATTAACTTCTGACAAACTAAAACAGGAAAAGACAGCTGAAGTGAACATAGGCTTAATGACAAAGAAGCAGCTTAAGCATAAGCTGAAAGATGTGAAGAATGCAAACAAGGTAAAATCACCTAGGAAAAATAGGAATGGAAAGGAAGGTGTGAATAAAAGCAATAATTATAAACCTGTTCCTGATGCTTCTAGGAAAACATGTCATAACTGTGGAAGTTCTAACCATCTGGCTTCTTTTTGCAGGAAGAATAAGAATATTAACTCCTTACCTTCAAAGTCAGGAGTTAAGAGTCAGTCTGTTAGATACAAACCACAAAATCCTTGTTTTTATTGTGGTAGTTTATGGTATTCCATTTATACTTGTAAGGAATATCATAGCTTGTACTATGATTATTATCGAATAAAACCTTCTTTGAAGAAAGTTTCCATTGTTCCTTCTAGTGTAAATTCTGATTCAAAGTCTGATAGTGTAAGTTCTGATAAGAAAAATGTTAACATAAACTCTGATGCTAAATCCGCTGCAAATGTTAACAAACTTAATAAGGCCAAAGGATCCAAGCAAGTCTGGGTCCTTAAAATTAATAATTAGTGGTCTTTGTGATTGCAGGGCAACAGGAAAAATATTCTAGTTTTGGACAGTGGATGTTCAGGACATATGACTGGAAATAAGGCCCTGCTATCAGACTTTGTGGAGAAAGCTGGCCCAAGTGTTTCTTATGGAGATGGCAACATTGGAAAAACATTGGGATATGGCAATATCAATCTTGGAAATGTCATAATTAAACAAGTAGCTCTAGTCTCAGGACTTAAACACAACCTACTGAGTATAAGTCAAATCTGTGACAGAGGTTATCATGTTGATTTTTTTGAAGAACACTGTGAAATTGTGAGTAAATCTAAAGGCAAAGTTGTTCTGAAAGGATACAGGCGTGGTAACATTTATGAAGCTAAGCTTTCAACAAGTACTGATGGTTCTGCAATCTGTCTGATGAGTAGAGCATCAATTGAAGAAAGCTGGAATTGGCATAAGAAACTCTCTCATTTAAATTTCAACAATATAAATGAACTGGTCAAGAAAGATCTTGTGAGAGGATTGCCAAACACAGTATTTGCTCCTGATGGTCTTTGTGATTCATGTCAGAAAGCCAAACAAAGAAAATCTTCATTCAAGAGCAAGACTGAATCATCAATTCTTGAGCCTTATCATCTAATACATGTTGATCTATTTGGTCCAGTAAATGTCATGTCTATTGCAAAGAAGAAGTATGCGTTGGTCATAGTGGATGAGTTTACCAGATACACATGGGTGTATTTCTTGCATACAAAAAGTGAAACTGCATCAACCTTGATTGATCATATCAAACATCTGGATAAAATGGTCAAAGATTCTGTGAAAGTTTTAAGGAGTGATAATGGCACTGAGTTCAAGAATTTGATAATGGAAGAGTTCTGCAAAAGCCATGGAATAAAGCAGAAATTTTCTGCTCCTGGAACTCCACAGCAAAATGGAGTTGTTGAAAGGAAGAATAGAACTCTCATTGAAACTGCACGTACAATGCTTGAAGAAGCAAAGCTTCCAACCTATTTTTGGGCTGAAGCTGTGCAGACTGCTTGTTTTACTCAAAATGCAACACTCATTAACAAGCATGGAAAAACTCCATATGAGATGGTGAAGAAAAAGAAGCCAAATCTGAAATATTTTCATGTATATGGATGCAAGTGTTTTGTTCTCAAGACTCATCCTGAACAGCTATCAAAGTTTGATCTAAAAGCTGATGAAGGAATCTTTGTTGGATATCCACTTTCCACAAAAGCCTTCAGAGTCTATAATTTGAGAACAAAAGTGGTCATGGAATCTATCAATGTCTCTTTTGATGACAAAAAGATTACTGGTCTTGAAGATTTCATTGACCATGATCAGCTGAGATTTGAAAATGAAGACTCAAATTCTGATACAGAAAATCTTGACAGTCTAAGTCCTGATACTGTAAACTCTGATGGATTAAACTCTGATGTTATTGAAACTGTGGAGACTACGTCAAAGGAAGATGCACCTATGCAGGGGGAGCATACTCAAGATCCTACCACATCTCAAGAAACATCAGAACATGCATCTGGCTCTTCAAGTTATGATTCGTCAAGTTCTGATAAGCCAAGTTCTGATAGTGCTGAAAATCTAAATACTGAAGAATCCAACTCAGAGAGCATAGTTTCAGGGGGAGCATCAGAAAATGAAAATGAAAATAGCATGGATCATGGGGGAGCATCCAGTTCTAGAGAAAACCTTCCATCTGCAAGGAAGTGGACAAAATCACATACACCTGATTTGATAATTGGAAATCCTGATGCAGGTGTCAGAACTAGAACATGTACTTCAAATGAATGTCTTTACAATTATTTTCTCTCTCAGACTGAGCCAAAGAAAGTGGAAGAAGCTCTTCAAGATGCTGATTGGGTGCAAGCAATGCAGGAAGAGTTGAATGAATTTGAAAGAAACAAAGTCTAGACCCTAGTGCCAAGACCCAAGAATAGATCTGTTGTTGGTACAAAGTGGGTATTCAGAAACAAAACTGATAGTGATGGCATAATTACAAGGAATAAGGCAAGGCTGGTTGCAAAAGGATATTCTCAACATGAGGGAATTGATTATGATGAAACATTTGCACCAGTTGCTAGGTTAGAAGCCATAAGGATATTCTTGGCTTATGCTGCTCACAAAAAGTTTACTGTCTTTCAAATGGATTTGAAAAGTGCTTTTCTCAATGGAGAATTGGAGGAGGAGGTATATGTTGAACAACCTCCAGGTTTTGTAGATACCAAACATCCAGACTATGTCTACAGGCTTGATAAAGCACTTTATGGACTTAAGCAAGCTCCTAGAGCATGGTATGAGACTTTAGCTCAGTTTCTTCTGGAAAGTGGATTCAACAGAGGGACAATAGACAAAACACTGTTCTACCTCAACCATGGAAAGGACTTACTTCTGGTCCAGATTTATGTTAATGATATCATTTTTGGATTTACAAATGACAAACTTTGCAAAAATTTTGCCAAACTAATGCAGTCAAGATATTAGATGAGTATGATGGGGGAACTTAGCTATTTTCTGGGCCTTCAAGTCAAGCAGAATGAGGAAGGCACTTTTATTTGTCAAACCAAGTACACCAGAAACTTGCTGAAGAAATTTGGAATGCAATATTGTTCAAGTGCATCCACTCCAATGGCCACTGCGACAAAACTGGATAAGAATACCGGTAAATCAGTAGATATTACTGACTACAGAGGTATGATTGGCTCTACACTCTATCTAACTGCTAGTAGACCTGATATCATGTATGCTACCTGTCTTTGTGCAAGATTTCAAGCAGATCTAAGAGAACCTCACTTAACAGCTGTAAAAAGAATCTTTAAGTATCTTAAAGGAACAGCTGCTCTGGGATTATGGTATCCTAGAGAATCAGATTTTAAACTAATAGGTTACTCAGATGCAGATTTTGCAGGTTACAAAATTGACAGGAAAAGCACAAGTGGAAGCTGCCAATTTCTTGGAGGCAGATTGGTTTCTTGGTACATCAAGAAACAAAAGTCAATTTCCACATCAACTGCAGAAGCAGAGTATATTGCTGCAGGAAGCTGTTGTGCACAGATTCTTTGGATGAAGAATCAGTTACTGGATTATGGGTTAACATATTTCAAAATCCCTATTTACTGTGATAATCAAAGTGCTATTGCTATGACAGGTAATCCAGTTCAACACTCAATGACAAAGCACATCAGCATCATGTACCACTTCATCAGGGAACATGTGGATGAAGGTACAGTGGAATTGCATTTTGTTCCCACAGATCAACAACTAGCAGATATCTTCACAAAACCATTGTGTGAAGCTACTTTTACAAGATTCGTAAATGAACTTGGAATGGTTTCAGGTTCTTTCTCTAAATCTGCTTAGTCTTGTTCTGTGTTATCAGACTTTATGCTCAGTATTTATAGAATTAATCTCATTGTGTATTCTGTGCTTAATTGATAAATGTCTTTAAGTACTGACTGTTGTCTGATATATGTTTCCAAACTCTGATAAATGATATGTCTGTTCAAGTACCTATTCTATCCTATGAGGATAACTGTGCTAGATACTGACCTAGTAGTCTTCAATAAACAAATGATTCCATGTAAGAAGTAATTATTTCAGTGGAAACCCTATGACACTAGCAAATTCTGATAATGGAGCTTAGTTAAGTTTACTTTGTATATCTTATTACTAAGTCACAAATTAGAATAATGCTACTCATCTGTTAAGTTTTGATACTAGTAAAACTGCTGAATGTACTAAGTGCTGATAAACCTCACTTATCAAAAGAAAAAGCAAAAAGATCAAAGAATAAAATCAGGTACTCCTTTGAGATCTAGAGTAAAAATGTGGAAGGAACGACCCAAGTGCATTGCTGGTATTAAGTAGATATGCATTAGAAAAGCAAAATATTTTCTTGGTGACTTTTCACACTCTATGATTACTGGAGAAATACTCTGATAATAGCATAAATTCTGATAAACAGTCGTGACTCACTTACACTGAGAAGCCACTGTTAAATAGAATTTCAAAAGATGCATAAAATTAGCACAAAACAGTTGAGGTGGACTCAAGCATGAACTCATTCATCAGTAGGTTTCAGGACAATGACAGCTCTTTAGCAAAATTTTAGTTATGCCTTATTTCTAAGATGTACTGAAGTGAATCAGACTTTACTCTTTGTCTGTTATTTAGCTTAATGCACACACTAATCACTCCATCTGAATGATGAAAATTTCTGTGGTGGTCTATGTTATTTTAGATAAACAGTCATTATGTCATTTTTGCACAAATTCTGAGGACAAGTTCTAGTTACACGTTCTGATGATTAAGTTCTGAAGTCTATAACTCAGAACTTGTATGAGGATTTACTAAGATGGGCATTCCTTTTTCGAGTTAAGAAATTATGTTCTGATGACTGTTAAGTTCTGGTATAGGTCTAAGTTCTGATTTCTCAGTCTAATCCTTTACTTGGCTTATCTGTGAATAAAATTTGATAACAGTCTCAGTTCAAACTAGAATATGTTGAAGTGGAAGATTAATAGACACTATGATTAGGATTAATGGTATTCGTACTTGAACAGTCCACTGTTTCTTGTTTCTTGTGCGTTTTAAACCATGATTCCTCTTTCCAATGAATGTTATTCTTTTTCAAAGTCTAGGGAGACGAGGTAGAATTAATTCTATCTGTCAGCATTCAATTTCTTTGCGTCTCCTGGAATTCTCTTGCCTATATAAGCAGCCACTTCACATCAGTCTTTCCATCAAATTCTTCTCACACACTTATCTTCATAATTCTTCTTTCAAAAACACAACGGTCAGATACAACATGTTTTTGAACTACCAAAACTTCAATATGGAGCTAAGATGTGCCGAGTGGCAGCAGGAATGGCATGTCACAGCCATTCCTGAGGAGATATGGGACTCTGTCCCACAGGAGGTACTGACACACCTTCTGTTCTTCTATATGGACTACCATCACCATCTGGAGCGATTGGAGGAGGAAAGGCTGGAAGCTCCCCGCCAGCAAGAGCGAATCATCAGACTCGCCATTCTGTTTGTCGAGAGTAGGAAGAAGAAGATGACTTAATCTTGTCTTCTTCCTGTTTTTCTTTATCATCAGCTTTGTCAGGCTTCTTAGCTAGGACTAAGGCTGTTGATGTTAGGTTTAGAAGCTTAGGGAAAATCTTGTATAAGTATTGATGTAATTTCCATTTCGTAAATGTATTGTCTTGATATATTAATGAAAGTTTTTTTTACTTCAAGATTTTGTCTCTGAGTTATTTTATCTTGTGTTGATAAATCCTGATTGATATTCTGATGACCATATAAATTTTGTTTTATATTAAGTTCTGATTCATTTTCAGCACTTACTTATCTAATTTATCTTGGTCATTTTCATGTGATGTATTTTCAGAATATCAATGATGCAGTGAAAAATAATTCAATCAGTGATAACGGTTTAAATTTTGAATTAAAATTGTTTCTCTTGATAAATGGAACGGTTTTTTCCTTGAAACTAGGCAAATGGGTAAGTAATGATTCCTATTTTCTCGAGCCCAGTAACTGTCCGTTATTACTGCATGTCTGACAGGTGTCCAACGGTAACATTTTTGTTCAGAGTATAAGTACAACAGAGAGAAGATTTCTTTAATCTTTTATTTTCTTCATATTTTATCTCTCTCCTTACTTTTACTCTCTTTCTCTTTATTTCTCACGTTGGTTTTTCATACAGACATTATCTCAAACACCTAACAGGCATACTTGAATCTCATTTTTTTTTCACATGGCACCAAAGGATTTAATCATTGATGGAGCTAAGTTTGTCCCCAACAACTATGCTGCAGTTCTTGATCACACTGAAGCTCCATCTGAATTGCACTTTGTGCAAGATCTTTGTTAGGAATATATGTGCATTAGTTTGATGATATGTTTAACAAAACACTTAAGTAGAAATTTAGTGTCAGTAGCCTCAACGGATAAGACCACTTTGGCTATCCGTTGATGGTGTAGCTTTACTTAGAAATAAGTCTAGTATTGTAGCATATTTCAGTCTCTGTATTTAAAATGTAATTCTTAGAAGTTGAGAGAAACTATGAGTCATGTTGACTACTAGATGATATGCAGATAGGAAGGCCAATTGTAAATATTTCATGCCTTGTAATTTTGTATAAATGAAGTGGTATCAACGGATGACTTAAAGACCTTCAACGGATGAGAAGCTAAGCTTCAACGGATGTCTCTAAAGCTTCAACGGATAACATCCTTCAACGGATGAGAGCATCAACGGATAAATGCATCAACGGATGAAAGCTTCAACGGATAACATCCTTCAACGGATGAAGTCATCAACGGATGAAAGCTTCAACGGATGTTCTGCTAATTAGCCGTTGATAAGTGGTAGTTGTACCTACAGACAGAGGCACATGGGTTGACAGAGAAAACTGAGATGTGGTAGCCGAATTTCAGGATCAACAGAAAAAGCAGCCGTTCTTCTTTAGTACAAAGATGCAATAGTCAACAAAGTACTGGAGTGAACAGGAAAAGAAGCAAGTGAAGAACTTATTTTACTATTGTAATTTTATATTGTTTTTCACTTGTACACTTGGTAATATATAAACCAAGAAGAAGTTAGTAATTAGAGATAGATTTTTCCAGAGCTGTTAAGAAATATCTTGAGAGAAAATTCATCTAGTTTGTACTAGGATGCAGCTGTGATCAATATTGTTGAACACAGATTTTCTAATATACCATCTCTGGTGGAACAACAAATCCACCAGAAAAGTTTTTAAAGTTTGTTGTGTTCTTTACATTTTGTGTTTGAATATATATCTGTCTGCATTAGCTCAAAGCAATTCATACACTTGTTCATCTAGAACACACTGCTTTAATAAACTTCTCAAAACCTGAAAAAGTTTTGAGATTTACATTCAACCCCCCTTCTGTAAATCTCATTGTTAGTCCTCTAGGAATAACAATTGGTATCAGAGCAGGCTCTTGACATACAAAGAGTTTAAAGATCTTGGAATCTAACAAAGATGAGTAAGAAGGATATTGGAGTAAAGATCCCAGTTCTTGACAAAGACAGTTATCACCACTGGAAGGTGAAAATGCACCTTCATCTACTCTCCCAAGATGAAGGTTATGTAAACTGCATTGAGAATGGTCCTCACATTCCCCACAAAGTAGCCACAGTTGCTACGGCCACAATTGCTGTTGGTCAATCCATTCCAAAACCTAGAGCAGAATGGACAATGGAAGACACAGAAGAAGTCCACAAGGATAAGAAGGCTATGAACATTTTGTTTAATGGTCTTGACAAGGATATGTTTGATAATGTGATAAATTGTTCAACTGCCAAAGAGGTTTGGGACACAGTTCAGTTGCTGTGTGAAGGTACAGAACAAGTAAAAGAGAACAAAATGCAGCTTCTCATTCAACAGTATGAGTACTTTCATTTTGAAGAGAATGAATCTTTAAATGACACATTTAATAGATTCCAAAAGCTGTTGAATGGACTGAAGCTGTATGGTAGAGTGTACCAGGTGAAGGATTCAAATCTTAAATTTTTGAGATCCTTACCAAAGGAATGGAAACCCATGACTGTTTCCTTAAGAAACTCTCAGGATTATAAGGACTTTACTCTTGAAAGATTATATGGAATCTTGAAGACTTATGAACTAGAGTTGGAACAGGATGAGGTATTGGAGAGGGGGAGAAAGAAAGGAGGTTCAGTTGCATTGGTAGCTGAAAATGAGAAAGAATGCAGAAAAGAAACTGTGAGATCTACATCAAGCTCCAAAGATGGTGTAAGAAATCCAGAATCAGACAAGGGTAAAGAGCAAGTTGCTGAAAATGAAGACAACTCCAGTCAAGATGACTCTGATGGTATTGATGAGCATCTTGCATTTCTGTCCAGGAGATTTGCAAAGATGAAGTTCAGGAAAAACACTAGAGCCACTAAACCCTATAAGAACATGGTGGACAAATCCAAGTTCAAGTGTTTTAATTGTGGTATAAGTGGACACTTTGCAAGTGAGTGCAGAAAGCCAACCTCTGAAAAGAAGAAATTTGAACAAGTAGATTACAAAAAGAAATATTTTGATCTACTCAAACAGAAGGAGAGGGCTTTCATTACTCAAGAAAAGGACTGGGCAGCTGATGAGATGAGAG